>NW_025110326.1:32324-154385 GCF_011392965.1 Frieseomelitta varia | reverse complement strand
TTACAAGATTCCAAGCTTCAAGTATAATTTTAACTTCGAAATATCGATATTCTCAATATTTGCAAATTCTAGAAAATAATTCCACAAGATTCCAAGTTTTAAATATAATTTGTAATCTTTGCGAGTTCTAGAAAATAATTTTACAAGATTCCAAGCTTCAACTATAATTTTGGCTTCGTAACGTCGATATCCTTAGTCTCATAGAATTCCAAAGAACAATTTTGTATAATCTTGAACTTCAGACGCTAATCTTAATTTTCAGACGCTCTATCGTGATATATACCAATACCACTGGTCACGATGAACGTTCAACTCAAAATTTCAATTATACATCTTGAATTACAAGGAACAAGGGACGCGTTGCGAAAACGTGGCGCCGAAGGAACAAACCACTTAGGAAACACAGACCTATCTTTTAATGTTACAACCTTAATAAACGGTTGTTCCGCCTGAAAATATCTGCACGCGCTCACGTTCAACCGGGATCTCGCGGCGTCTCGAATGAAAGGAACAACAACGACTCGATTATTCCAATTCGCCAGTTACAAACGAGCTTGCCTCTTTCTCTCTTACGTTGAACCTTTCCAACGAAACGCTCGTCCAACTGTGTTTATTTTCACGGCAAATATTTGACAGCGAATGATTTATACAGTCGCGCGCGCGAATGGCGCGCAGCTGAACGCCGATTGTATTTGATTTTGCGTCGCGTGTGTGAATTCAATCCAGTGGAACGCAACAAATCGATATACGAGTGCCTGTGTGCTCGAGCCACGTTTCTTATGTGATATTTTAATTTTCGTCCTTTGCAAGGATAAAAAGAATTATCGTGATGAAATGAAACGATAATTCAGGGGGAAAACGTGGCTTTAACAAGAGGATATCTTCATGCTCCTTCTGCCTTTAGAGGATCGTTCTTCGGTAGAAAGAGAATTATCACATTTAATAGTTTTGTATATTATCGGGATCAATTCATTCAAAGACTAACATTTGTAAAATTATTTTTCATCCATATTTTTTCAATTAAAGATCTAATTATAATTTTCTTAATTAATTTCTATTATATTTTAATTTTAATATATTTTAATTTTATTATATTTTAATTTTAATGTATTTTAATTTTATTATATTTTTATTTTAATATAGTGTAATTTTAGTATATTTAGTATATTTAGTATATTTAATATAGTGTAATTTTAGTATATTTTAATTTTAATATATTTTAATTTTAGTATATTTTAATTTTAATATATTTTAATTTTACTATATTGTAATTTTGGTATGTTTTAATTTTATTATATTTTAATTTTAATATATTTTAATTTTAATATATTTTAATTTTATTATATTTTTATTTTAATATATTGTAATTTTAGTATATTTTAATTTTAATATTTGCGTCACGTGAGCTACATTTCTGTAAATTTTCAAATTTTCTTGGATTTTCCAGTTATCGAGTTCCCCTTTTAAGTGAATATTTGGCTCCTCTCTCAGTTTGACTCATTAAGGACAAAGAAACGCTAAAAATACTTCAATTTCTTGAAATTAAGAAAAATAAAATTGTAGAATCTAAGTGGAAGATGTATCAATTGAAAAAACGTCATTGTAACTTTGCAACTTCTTCTCATTGTTGTAATATTGAAACGTACAAAAGGATTTTGCAGTTGCAAATTAATTGGAAAGAATAACGAATGAAACTTCAATCGAGTTGATGAATTGACGAACAGCACACAAGTTTCAAAAACCAAGTTTCGAAATATTCAGACGAGAACAGTTTTCAGTTTAGTGTTGTCAACATCAACGCTATGTTTCAAGTGTTGTTCCAAAAATACACATAATCCTGCTAACCTAGAGCGTTATATCTGTCTCTCTTAAATCTCATTCATCGGTATTTTATAGTTAAAATATTGAACTTGATTCCTGAATTTAACTCGGCGTTTTCTGAGAAAACCCGAACAAAATAATGTAGCAAGCGTGTTGGATAGAAATCAGCTTTGCACGAGCGAGAACTTACAACAGCCATAAATCTAAATTTCTGAAACTGAAACTTCCAACTTGAACAGTTATTACTATTTTCATAAAGATCTTCAATTACCAATTGACAATGTTGTTCTCGTCATCTCGATCTTTGTCAATAACCGATAAATAATAAAATATATCTACATCATATAAATTAATGTATGTGATTTATCTTTATTTATGTTTTATATGTAAATTAAATTTACTTAACAAAAAAACTAGATATTAATAAACACGACAAATATTTAATTTTTTTTTATTAAACAAAAGTAATAATATATACTTAGAAATTAAATGTTTGTCGTATTTATTAATATCTAGTTTTTTTTAAAGTGAATTTATATATAATAATAAATTAATAATAATTTATATATAATAATATATAAATTTAATTATAAATATATAAATATAATGTAATAAATATTATATAAATATATTTTTATTATATATAAATATAATATATAAATTTATAATAAATATTATTATATAATATAATAATTTATATGATAATATAATTTAAAATCTATTATATATATATAATACTATTTATTATATATTTATAATATTTATATATCATATTTATATATTATAATTTACAAATAACATATATATAAATGATTATATTATAATAATTATATATTAATGATTATATTATAATAATTATATATATAAATGATTATATTATAATATTTATATATTATATAATATAATATAATTTATTAATATTAATATAAATTACTATATTATATAATATAATAATTAATTTTTAATTATATTATGTGATTTAAAAAAAAAGGGTTAGTTTCTCCGTCGAGTTAGTTTAAATTGAAATAAAAGTTGTTAAACTTAACAATAACCAGGATACGAAATTTCGCGCTCGTTGAACATTCTCTCTGCTCTTTGACAATTTTTGGCCTTCCCGTCGTGTCGACCAAATTATCATTACAATTAGCAAATGTTGTTTCAACCTGCGAGCTAGAAATAAACACAGGGAGCGAAAAACGGAAGGATCGTCATCGTAGGAACATCTATCTTTAACTGGACGTATCATGCGATCCAATATATTACCGGCTCGAAAACGACACATTGTTGCACGTCCATTTCCACCGATAGATTTATCGTCGCCGTTTCGAAACGCGAGCCTCACTCTGGAAGGTGAACAAAGCCGAAAATATACGTCCGAGATTCGTCATTCGCGTAATTTCTCAGCCTTTCGAATTAACGTCGGTTGTTCCGTGACGGGACTTTTCAAACGGCTCCTCAGCCTCTTTGAAAGAACAAACTGACATTTAAGTGCCTGGCGTACGAGTTAAACCGCGAACGTGAACGTCGAGTGTTTAAAATGCTTCTGGAATTTTTATGTTTTTAATCATGATGAACGTTCCTTGTTCCATGCGACTTGAAGATGTTTCCTTCTCTTCTTTTTCTTGACTCGCTGAAGTGAAACGCGCGACAGAGAGGCTGAGGTAATTACGTCTTCAGTATAAAAATGGAAGGACATTTGCAGTGTTTTAATTCCTCATGAAAGTTTTCATACTGGAGATTAAAATAATCAGAAAGTGAGTTTTATAACTCGGAGTTTTATAATCGTTTGTTAAATTTTTTCTACGCCATCTATATTGTTCTGTAATCTTCTATATTATTTCTTCCATTATCTACATTTCTTTGTCGTCATTGTCTTATGTATTACGTCACGATAATTATAAAATGTATTTCTACGTGTGAAAAAATTGCGTATAAGGATTTTGCTTAAAAAAAATAACGAACATTTAAAAAATTTCTTTCGACGTGTTTTTTCTTTCTTTTTCTTTTCCAAACTGTAAAAAAATAAAATATAATGTATTTCCTTTATATAAAATATTTATATATATAGTATACTTTAAATATAAATATAAACTTTATTTACTAATTTTATAATATATAAACTTATATTTATTAACTTTGTAATATATAAACTTATATTTATTAACTTTGTAATATATAAACTTATATTTATTAACTTTATAATATACAAACTTATATTTATTAACTTTATAATATACAAACTTATATTTATTAACTTTATAATATACAAACTTATATTTATTAACTTTATAATATATAAATTTATATTTATTAACTTTACAATATATAAACTTATATTTATTAACTTTGTAATATATAAACTTATATTTATTAACTTTGTAATATATAAACTTATATTTATTAACTTTATAATATAAACTTATATTTGTTAACTTTATAATATACAAACTTATATTTATTAACTTTATAATATATAAACTTGTATTTATTAACTTTATAATATATAAACTTATATTTATTAACTTCGTAATATATAAACTTATATTTATTAACTTCGTAATATATAAACTTATATTTATTAACTTTACAATATAAACAGTATACTTTATATATAAATATTATAAATATAATATAAAATATTTCCTTTCCTCCGTTTGTTTCAATTTGTTCTTCACGTCGTATTAAAAGTCTCTCTCTCTCTCTCTCTCTCTCTCTCTCTCTCTCTCTCTCTCTCTCTCTCTCTCTCTCTCTCTCTCTCGTGATAAGACAAATCTCTGTGCAGGATATAAATTTTGATCCGCAATTTTGCTCGTAGCCAGAATATAAATTCCGCGATAAAATATCGCAAACTTCGGACAAAATCGAAGATTTCCTGTTGATACAATAGAAATCGAAGGCAGTATAAGCCCAAAGGAAATAAATTGAAGAGAAACAGGCGGGAACGAACAAGAGAAAATGCTCTTAAAATACAGACGAGCCCAATAAATGGTCAAAATAAACCAGCGGAGATTATTTCTTCAAGTTGCACAATCTTATCGATTCTCGAAATTCGAGTTTTTCAGCTGCAGTTCCTACCCTCCAACGATACATGCCTAATTCCTCGATTACAAATCGCCATGTGCCTCGTAAAAAATGTCATCGAAGAGAACAATTTGTAATTCCATAATCTCTTTGAACAGAGATCTATCAAAGTAGAAGAAATTCTACTTCAAATAGGATGTAAAATGAAAATAACGATGGTGTACTACTGGCCAAAATTTTCGGTATTTAGAGTTTCATCAAACGGACATGATAAAATTTTTCAGTTAAGCTGAAGTAGCTTAATTAAATAATAAAACGTCCTTAAACTATCGTACTTTGTTTTAGCAAATCCTTTATTGTACAAATCACTATTTATTTCATCGAGTTTTGAAGTTTTGAGATTCACTTTCAGTGAGTTTAATTTAAAAAAAAATTGGAAAGAAGATAAAATTTAACTTCATTAAATTAAATAATAGCAAGCAAGCTTAAAATAATAAAGCACCTCGATCTATAACAGCTAAATATATATAAATTATGAAATTATAAAACATCTGTTAATAAATTTATATGAATATAAATAAAAAAATATATATAAATATATATAAATTGTATATAAATTATATATATAAAATATTTTATAATTTTATATATATTTTATAATTATATATATAAAATATTTTATAATTTTATATATATTTTATAATTATATATATAAAATATTTTATAATTTTATATATATTTTATAATTATATATATAAAATATTTTATAATTTTATATATATTTTATAATTATATATATAAAATATTTTTATAATTTATATAATTTATATAATTTATATGTATAAAAATATATATAAATTATATAAATTATATAAATTATAAAAGTATTATAAATTATCGTATTTCGCTTTAACAAATTCTTTATCACATCATTATTTATTTCACCAAGATTTTTTCGAGATTTACTTCCAATGAATTTAATTTTTAAAAGAATCGAAAAATAGAATAAAAATTCAATTCAATTAAAACGCAAAACCTACATTCTGAACTTTATCCCGAGTTTCGAGAGATTACGATTATTTTTAGTGGAAACGCCGGTTCTTACAACGTTTCTCTTCTTCCTACCCGATTTTATTTTACCCGCGAAGAAAAGAGGCTGAGACGGATAAGTATCTTTTGTAATACAAAACCGGCCGAGAGGCGTTAAACGTCAAAAGGCGTTACGAACGTAGTGAAAAAGTGAGAAAAGAAAAAAAAGAAAGAAAAGAGGTTTTCGAGGCGCGCGTCGATAGGATCGATTGGAATCTCATTTCACGAATAAAACGTCTTTTATGTCTTGCCGTGCGAGCTTCGCCGAGAGTAAACACGTTAATGTAACCTTCGTGTCTTGCGAATTAGAGACGCATGATGCAGTCGGAAGAACATACTTACAGTCTTTGGCGAATATTGAATTTGTCGAGCACCGTGGATCGAATTTACGTCTCTATTGTGCGCTTGTTTAGTAACGTGGAATTTTGCGCGGTTATTTCTGACAAATCAGGCATCGAGGGCGTAGAGAAACGAGCCTCGATCTCTCGTTGGACGAACGAGTTAACTCGACGATTGTTGTATGGGCACCCGCATTTTTCCATAGAAGTGCAAGAAAAATTTACGATAGCGAGGTCGGCTCGCCTTGGAACCGGCTGCCTCCGACCTAATTTTAGGGCGAGGGTCGAACCTTCGACCGATTCAACGACAAAATTATGTTGCAGCTCTCCTCTGTCGTTTCGTTCGGTATTTTATACCGTAGAATTTTCATCGTTCTCCCAGAGAAGCCTCAACGTGCTTCAATGTCCTGTCAGTTTTCTCAATAAACTTGAAAAATTCTGAACAAATAATAGCAGGCTGTACGATTGAGTGGAAAATGAGGCAAAGGATCGAAGATTAATTAGAATCATCGTCGATGATTCCAGAGTCGTATCTATAGTGACTGTCTTTTGCATCTTTTTTTTCTCTTTTTTTAATAATTTAAATTATTCCAATATCTTTGGTAGAATTTGTAATTTTGTTTGTCACTGTTGGTCGTGAGAATTCCCTTGCGTTTTTATGCATATGAATTTTTAGAAAGCGAAAATGGCACAGAGCAGAAACACACAATCTGTAACCCGTTACAATTTTTAATACTGCTCGAGTTTCCAATTCCTCGGAAATTTCTCTACGGAAATGTAAATTTGCATAAAAATCTGCGATGCAGATATACCTTCTTTGCTTTTTTTTTTTTTTTTTTTTGATAAAGATAAATATTGTCTCCTCTAATCTCCCATAAATAACCTAAACGTGGAACCGGTTTCTCACATTGAAATCTGCCGTCGATTCAAAACAGCCGATCGTGGCCCAACTGCGCTTTCTCTCGAAAGAGATTTTATCTGGAATCTTTTTTTTTTTTTCTTCTTTGTCAATGCAATTCAGATCTAGATGTACATACATTCATCTGATTTTACGAAAAATTTAATCGACTATTTTACCGACGATTTCACGAATAATTAATAAATTACTTTGAATTAACATTCGAGAAGAGGACGATGCGCCAACCGAGTAGAACGACTATTCAATTACGTGGACAATGTCGAGTATTCTCCATTTCATTTGTATTCAAGTATTCGAATTACACGAGATCCTTCGACCGCTCGGCTTCGTCCGTTAAATCGATCACCTTCGAGGAGGCAAGAGTGCAGGGGCGTAAATCTAATATGTATTCAGTTATTCAAGGAATCTAGACGTTTTGCTTCTGTCTGCTAGGACTTTCTTGTTTGGCGAAGAACTTCCAGGCGAGCAAAAGTGCGTTATTTATTCGCGGCGATATAGCACAAGTATTTAAGCTTTTTCTCCGAAAGTTGTAAATGAAGGCAAATATGGTCGCGACAGAAAATTTGACGTTTGAATAAATTTGAACGAGTTTGATTAGCATGCAGTTTGTTAAACATTATCTTGTTAGTCTAAACAGAGGAAAAGAAGTTTTGAAGAAATTGTGATCTGGTGATGTTAATGTTAATATTTTGTTATACATAAATATATATATTTACATGTTATATAATATTTATTATTATAATAATATTTATAGTAATATTATACGTATATTATACATATAATATTTATATATAATAATATTATTATAATAATATTTATAGTAATATTATACGTATATTATACACATAATATTTATATATAATAATATTATTATAATAATATTTATAGTAATATTATACATATATTATACACATAATTTTTATATATAATAATATTATAATAATAATATTTATAGTAATATTATACATATATTACAAATCTAATATTTATATATAATAATATTATATAATATTTATATATAATAATTATATTATATAATATGTCTACATATAAAATAGTAATTTTTCTATGTATCTATATTATATAATGCTTTGACAATCAATTATATGTACATATTACAATATTCTATATACAATAATATTTTCAAAATACACAATTAATACACAATATTTTATAATTCATGTGTTTTTCAGAAATTTATAAAACGTGGATTTATTAAAGAAACTCCGGTTTGAAGCTCATAGATTAAGCTGTTTCATTACTGGAATTAATTCCAACGTATTGAGAGATTATTTGCGAATAATTACGTTTGCAGACGACACTAGTCTCGAGATCTAGACCTTTTGCTAAATATAATTTCAAATTTCTCTTTCAACTGTAAAGACCAGTCCGCGGATCTTTAATTTCGTAATTTAAAAAAATGGAAATTACTTTTCCGAAGATTATTTTTCTTTTATGATTTTTTTAATATTTTTGTGTACCACAAATTTTTCATAAACACGTAATGAATTCGCAGTCTAGTTATCTATCATTAATAAGAGAAACGTATTTCTTTCTGCAGAAAAAGTATACTCTTTATTAATAACAGTTTGAATGAAAACAAATATAGTTTTCTAAGTAGCTAACAATTTGGTGAAATACATTTGTCCAATAAATCAACCGTACCACGTGAGATGAAAATACTATATTGAATCTCTGTTGGCGTTTCAAGTGCCCAATAAAAAAAGCTTCACCCTCTTACGTTCTCTAAATTATCTTCGATCCAATCCAATATTTCTTATCATTGGAAACTTTCTTTGAGATTGTAAGAAATACGATCTTATATCATCTCAAGCATTGAGCCTCGAACTTCGAGAACTAGAACCTCAAGTCTCAATGACTACAGCTCTCTGAGTTCGAATCTTGATCTGCAAAAAGCTTGAGCCTTTAACGCTCGAGCTCGAATCCCGAAGACTGTCTAAATTGTACCAGAGTTGGCTAAAAAATTTTGGCACAGATAACGTATACAATAGAGTACTAAAATATCGAATTTGCCTATAAATCTCACATCCTGAATCTACCTAATAAAAATTACTAACATTTACCTTTCAGACAAGTTTGAAAATAATCACATGCATAACTGAGAAAAATGTATAAACAAAGTCGTTTCGTTTCCAATTCTTCGCTCCGTTGAATGGATTATTCCGCAGATCTAAAATCCCCAGCAGTATCTCGACTAAAATTGAATTGATGGTATTCTCTACTATGTTCGTTGGCAAAATTAAACACAGAAACAGAAACAAAAGATTTGACGATTTCAGTCGCAGTGGTGGTGGCGTTCTTCATCTGTTGGGCACCGTTCCACGCCCAGAGACTGTTGGCTGTCTACGCGCAGAGTACCAACGCTAAACCGGAAGACGCGTTAGTGATAGTCTACACCATCCTCACGTACATGTCCGGGGTGTTTTATTACCTGTCCACGACGGTGAATCCGCTGCTCTACAACATCATGTCCAACAAATTTAGGGAGGCTTTCAAGGTGAGTTATCACTTGAGAATTCCGAATCGAAAGTCCATCTGCCAGCTCGATGTCCTCTCAAAACGCGAACGCCGCACAAGATCGAAAATCAACGCTGGATCGAATTGGAGCCGTGTGAAATTATTTCGAATTTAGCGAAAGACCGAAAGTTTTTTCGTGCTTATTGGAGGTCGATTCGAAGCTTGAAATCTGTTACGATAAGAGTAGTGTTCTTACGATCGAGTACGTGTTTTTATTAAACTCGAAATTTTGATTTAAAGAAACAAGTTAGAAAAGCGTGAGATATTCAGATCGGAAAAATTATTAAATTAGAAAGTGAATTTCTTTTGGACCCAAGACTTGGAAAAATTTATTAATTTCGAAAAACAGTAAACATCGATTCAAAGATTACAAATAATGAGATTCTTAACCTCTTGCGCTGGAACGACGTGCCACGCACGTTAAGAACTTTTTGCCCTAAAATTGCAATGTTTCCTCAGTTTTAGAGTATATTGAAGTACAAATCAGGCAAAACAAATAATAAATTTATTATTTCCCAGTGAGTATCATATCGGCGAGTTGAAAATGAAAGCGACGAATTAATGTACACGGTTTGGTCACTCGTTATGGTCCGCAATCGCAATCGCTGCCAGCGCAAGCGGTGAAAAGAAACTTGACTTTCACCGCGTTCAAGCCAGAAATTTACAAAGGCGATTCAAAAAGACGGCAATGGTAATAATAATACTGATCCAAAAAAATTCGCCCAGGTGTTTTCTATTCACCCAGGCCACGTGATCATTCGTTCAAGCTAAGTAACAATAATAAACAACGGTTGTCCAATAATAATAATTTGAAAATACTCGAGCCAACCACGCCAACAAGTTCGACAAAGTGCGTTGAACAAACTGAAGTTAACTTTCAGTCGATGCTGTCGAATCACTGCGGCCGGAAGTGGTCCTCGCGGAAGTCAGTGCCAAGACAGCCGACCTACAGCAGCCTCTCGCGGTACGCGAGGTCCACGCTTAGGCAGACGGATGATCGCCAGAATTCGCCGTCAGTGTCCGTCAGCGAGGACAACCAAAAGCTGAGGATGACAAACACCACCGAGCTGAACGGATTGAACGATCGAAAGGAGCAGGATCGGCCTGGCTCGACGACGAATCGTCGTGAGTTTGGACGAAGCGTGTCGAGGGGATCGAACTCCAGCCAGTTCACGCTGATGTCGTCCGTTAGCAGGAGTTTCAACGAAGGAAACAACAACGTGACCGCGACTTACGTTCAAAAATCACCGCGGACTGTTACGCTCGGTAAGTGTAACGTTGTTCATCTTTCATTCAGTGTGTTAGGAAAACATTTGGAACACGATAAAGGACACGATGGTTGAGGTATTTTTGAAACGTTTGGAGGAACGAGCAGCGATTCGTAAACGAATATTAGGGAAATTGGAAGGATCTATTTAAAGTTTACGGCCTGTGGCTAACGACCAAAGCAATCAACGTGTCGTTAGCGTGTGAGAAAGGTTAACGAAACAAAAACCTCACCAGTGGAACCAGCGATTTTTAGCATCGACCACTGCGATTATTTTCACATCATTTGCTATTCAATTGAGAATGTAAAATATCCTTCAAACGTTAAAATTGGTCGCGAACGAGTCGCCAATCTTCCGAATAATTATTTGTTACAATTGTTTTATAATAGTTTCAGCTGAAAGCTGATTTCTCCAACGTTAGTAAGTTGTAATTTCCTTCTTCGAGCAGAGATACTTGCCGAGAGACTGAGACTGGGAACCAAAGAGCTATTTTCGTCGCAACAGAAGACGGCAGTTCGCGCAACTTCGAAACCGGAAACGACGACGGTCTTGCCACCCCGGTTCCAAAGTCATCCGAGTATCGACAGTGCAAACACAATCAGTAACTCCAGTTTGCAGGACTACGATGAAACGGAGTTCAGCGGGATGGAACTGGCACGGTACATGGGCGAATTGAACTGTGACTTGATCGCTTAACGCTCGTTCCCGGGTTAGAAACGTGTCCCTTCGTCGAACAAACGTGCCATAATGTACTTAACGAGCCGACGTGTGAGAAAATTGACGTGCCACCGAAAGAGAAAGGATTTGAACAAATGACGCCTGTCCTTCGAGAAGAAGTATGTTTGTAAATTATACGTTGTAAGTAATGTTAGAAAAGTTTCCAGTGTATTGAGAAAAATCTACGATCACCAAGATTTTAACATTCAAATAAACACCAATTCTGTTGTATACTTACATACTATTTCGTATACATTGGCGTTCCTTTCATGTACATACGTAGAATCTAAATATGGGGAACCAAGAGAGAAACTACTAGGACAATGAACCGAAGGAGATACATAACAGGATGTTAGATCATTGGAATATTTTCGTGACATTTATAATTTTAGTGATAATTTTAGTAACAATGGAAGAAACTTGTCACACGTTCGAAGAAGTAATTACGTAGGTACATAATATCTTTTTAAATAGCTCCTTTCAGATGACTGTTCCTTTTTCAGTATTGTGTTTTAATTTCTTTTTTAATACTTCAATACTCTTTTCGTTATTAAAATAATCGAACATAAATTGCTGAAAGGAAGAAAATTATCAGATAACGATGTCATGGTCCGGTTTTCACGAGCAGCATTAATAAATACGTGAAGGTTACCGTGAAACCATGATCTTGAATGATTTCAAGTTTATTTGAAGACAAAAAAATAATTATTTGAAAGCCACGAACTCGTCAATATACGATCAGGACCATTTTAGAGTCAAGAATCATAAGTTTATTTAAAGTTTGCACGCTATCAACTAAGAAAAGATTATCACAAAATAACAACACAACGCTGTCGTTTACGTGTAAATGTATTATCTGTGCTTCGTACGTTCTCTTAACTTGACTTCATTCACGTAAATGCACGTTCCGGAATAAGAAAGAGAAAAATAAGGTACAAATATATTTATTTTTATTGTTACGTTACACAAGAATCTGCGAGAACCATTCACCCACGCGACAATGAAACGTAACGCGATAATAAAAATAAGCTGATCAACGAATCCTTGATGATAATACGTGTCGAATGTCTGGATATTTAGAACGCGGTTTTAGGCCTGCTCTCGAGGTAAGCCTTGATATTAGGCAGCGATCTGACTTTCTCTACCAATTTTTTGAGCTCAGGATAGTCCTTGTTCACGTCGGTCTCCAACAGACCGGAAAACATCTCTGATACTGCGGTGTAGAAGAGGTCTGCCCACGACAGCTGCAACGACAAATTAAAAATTTTCTGTAGAAATCTATTTCCAATCGCTTGAAAACATATTGCAGACATTTGAGCGTCTAGAAAGCCAAGGATCGATGAACTCTGAATTTTTGGAAATTCCTTAATTCCATTACAGACGTCTGGAAATTCGCGGAGAATTTAACAAATGGAAGAAAAGACAATTGCGATTCAGTTAATGTTACTGGGTAAGTCGCTAAAAATATTTATTAATAATAAATTTATTATAATATTATTTTTATTATAATATAATTTATTAATAATAATATTAATAATACTTATTAAGATACTAAAATTCGTATAAAATTGACTGTTTAATGAATGTATAATAAAATTAACGACACAACTTTAATTATTTATACCAAAATAATCGTAAATTCGAAAGTTCCTTCTCTCGACGTTTATAAATTTACGAATTTACGGGGATAGCTTTCGAGTAGCTTGTTTAGAGATTTCGCGAAGCAAATAAACAGCGACGGTTACCTTTCCGTTGACGAAGTACCCGCCCTCCTTTTGCACTCGAGCGTTCAACTTTTGGAGGATGAAGGGAAGCTTGGTATCAACGTTGGCCTTTAGCTTCTCCTTCGCTGCTGGTTCTTTTTCCCAGTGATACTGAGAGATCGCTGTAAATTAAACAAGCAAATTATACAAACGTCTCAATCTTGAGAAGGCTACATCAACCTGTCTCTTCAATTTTCGTTCGTCCATCGTTACATAAAATATCCAAGATTATAGTATCGTTTGTTTATAATTCGTTGTGATATTTGAAAAGAGATGAAACAAATTTCTGTAGCTACGCTCGTGAAAACATCGTGAAAAGATACGCGATTTAGCGATGAATCACGACGTGACGAAGTAAATGTCACTACAATGAGTTAGCATAACATGACAAAACGCCGTACCCTGTCTCAGGTCGTCGATGGTGTCGACGACGGCGTCGATCGTGTAAGATTCTTCGTTGCTGGAACCAGCGAGATTGTTTTGTCTGGCGAGCAAACGGCAGACGGCTCTCGATTGAGGATGGGGCTTGCCATCGATTTCCAAGACAGGAACCTGGCCGAGTGGCATGTCTGGAAAATGTCGTCACGATTCAAAACATGGAACATAATTTTCAATAGTAGAAAAAACACAGGTTTTCCAAACTTAAATATTTATGAAAATCGAAACTTTCGGACGTAAATCGCCTTTCTAGAACATACTCGACAAATTCTTTATCAGTGAGTCGAATGAGTCATTGCAATTTGTAACACTTACGCGACATTTAAGTTTGGTGATAATGCTTGTGAATTTTAAGTTTCATTCTATCTCGACGAAGCAGATGTTCGACGTGAAATTTTTTTATTAATCTCTATGTAAGATAACGCTTACATTTCTTATGGTAAGGTAACATAAATTTCTATGTGAGATTGATAAATTTAAATCGTAACATCAGTAGATTAATTGTCCATCTAATGAGAATGAATTTTTATTAATATTGGAATCGAGAATCTTTACTTACCATTTTTATATTGGGGCCATTCCTCGAAAGTGAGCCTCCTGTCCTCGAATTTAATTCCACTCTGGTGCAGGATGTATCTGATTGGCTCGGCAAGGCCAGTGATGTTGAAGTAAGTCAATTTGTAGGTGGGCATTTTCTATATCAAATAAATATAATAATACGTTATATTAGTTTTCTCACTGTTACGTATTTAGCAGTTTGTTTTTACAACTATATAATTCTTCATTCACAGTCTCAAGAAGAGATACTATATAAATCATACTATGTAAAATTGATTTTTTTATAATAACATTCTAAGATTTATACAACTTTGCAGATATAACGAATTTATCTTGACTATCACGAATAGCAGTATCATTACACAATGGAAATATTTTGCGATATAATTCAACACGTTAAGCGAGACACGCAATCACTGATTGCACAATGTTTCTATCTAAAGTTGGTCGCTGATCATACATTGTTACATTCTCAAGGTAAACATCCAGCATACTCTACCATAAATTGCACGAAGTCTTACGTAAGTTATCTGCGAATAAAAATTCTGCATTTCATTCAACGATTTTTTTCTATTTTCGATTTTGTGTTTCATGCTATGAAATGTTCATTTACAATTGAAGAAAGTTGAAGCGGAAATTTCACAAGCTGATCTAAAAAAATTTGGATCTCTCGGTATATTTCATAGCGTTCGAAAATTTAAACACTCGATAAGTTTGACAAGCTGGAACGTTGAAAAAAAAAAATGGAAATTTGAAAACTGGAAAACTTCGAATATCGAAAAATTTCGAAACGTTTACTCGAATGTTTGAATAATTGCAGATTTCTAATTTCGAAACGCTGGAAATTCGCGAACTTAGATTAAAAAGCATAAGAATTCAAAAATCTGGAACTTTGAAAATTAATGGAGCAAAGAGTGTGAAAGCGTATCAAGGAATTTAGAAAGAAACGTCAAAAAAATTTGAACTTTATTTAAAAATAAAGAATTTGTAACGTTGAGAAAATGCAAAAATTTCAAAGTTAAAACTCAGATTCACGTACAAAACGGTGCTAGTTCAAATAAATGATCCGTTTACAAAGACCAGCTGTCTAACAACAGGAGGCCTTGATTCGTTCGAGTGCCTAGAATCAGCTCAATGTACAGGAATGTTCTCGAAAAAACTCAATACATAGGAGTATCGTTGGAGTTACGTGGAAATTCCCATTTAATAGACGTGACATTGAAAATAATTAGCGGCATGAAGGCTCGCAATGTCTAACGTTAGTTCCGCTGATAAACGTCGTATATAGTGACTAACCGGCTGGTAAAATTCATTTTATTATGCTACAGTCGCACGCCAGTAAACGAATAAAATAGAAACTAAACGAAAGTGAACGTACCGGTTAACATTCTTTTGATATATGCACAGAGACACACAATAATTATAATCCTTCCCTTTATTTCCGATTGTCACAAAACACAAGTGACAAAGAAAGAGAAATTTATAAGAATAAGAGGATTGTCAAATTTTTTCAATAGTATATTATAAAAAACTTCGCGTCAATTTTTATCTATAAAGAGGCTTGTATCTAATGATTCTAAGATTATTTTATGTTAAAAAATTTTTTGAAATTATTTGAATGTTCGAAAGTTTAAGTATATTTACAAATCTTTTATTCTGGAATTGAAGTTGGAAATTGAAGAATTTGAAACTTTGAAGTCTGAAATTATTATTAAATCGTCTCTATAATAAAGTCGAAAATCATTTTGATTAAAGTCACTCACTACCGGTTTTTGTCGAAAACCTGCTTTAAGATTTTCTACGAAGTTTTTTTTCTATATATATTCAAAAAATAATGGTACAAAAAAACTTACGAAGTTTTGCTGCTGGAACGTATACTAGACGAGTCGATTTCTGACAAACTACTGCTTCTATTACCGGCGTGCTTCACATAAATACTTTTCCGAGCCTCTGGGTGTTCCGTTACTCCCCCACCACATTCAATGATATGAATAAATCGTGTGATAAATCGTGTGATAAACCGCGATAACATACGTGTTAGAATCGACTAGAATTCCTTGATGGACAAAGTAACATCCTTTGTGACACAGCTTTGTTAATAAGTAAATCACTTCGTAATGGCTATCATAAAAAAAAAGTCTATAAATTGAACGATCTATTGGGGCAGTGAATGACGTCTGTTGCCAGCAATATTTATCGTAATTACATTGTTTAGAGAGCTAAAAGACCGACCGTTTTTTTTTTAAATGACGATTAGGCTTTTCTTTTCGAAAATTTAGCTTCATCGACGAAATTGAATTTTGCAAATTGTTATAACTTATCACAGGCATAACGATAAATTGCGTGGAAGATGTTTAATATCCAGTTCAATGAAACATATAAATTGCGTGGAAGATGTTTAATATCCAGTTCAATGAAACATATGGTAGGAAATATATTTTTTAATTTGATTAGAAGAGTTAGTCGAATTTTTTTCTATTGACATTGGTTTTCATTTTTTATATTGTGGTGTTTCTTTATATTGAAAATGACATGATAAATTGTTATAATCTTGCGGAACGGTTTCATAATGTTGGTTTAGTGTTGGGTTGGTGAAGCGGTAAAATTTTGCAAGTCATGGGATCTGCAAAAACTCGATGACTCGTTCCGCTTCGTGATTTTTATTTAGAAGGATTTGCTATATCATATATTTCATGCTGTATTTCATAATATTTTGTAATGTATCTTATATTGTAAAAATAAGTTCATAAAATTTTTTTTTTAGTTGAAATTGAAAAAACACTTTTATAAGAAATTTTAAAGGAGATTGTAATTAAAATACGCTATTTATAATTGAAATAATTACACGTATGATGTTAGAAATTGAAAACGATATAAAACACATGGTTCTAAATTTTGAAAAAGAGGAAAAATAGAAATCGGAATAGGAAAAGTATTTTCGTTAGAGAAGATATCGATCAAAGGATAATTCCAAAATCGATAGGAGTCTGCTAAACTTTTAGAATTGACGTTAGCAAGTCATTTTGTACAATCACTCTCTGACAAGCCAATTTTAACTTTTATCACTAACGTAATATCTGCAGTCAATATCATCAATATATGTATTCACATATACACATACATATATCTATATGAGGCAATATCAGTCAGGGCGTGTAAATACCTGCTAGATATTACTCAATATCAGTTGTGTAATTTTATAAAAATCTTCCAAAATTTCTTTTTTTTTCCAATATTTTATTAATTCTTCTTCTCTTTTTCAGTTTTCTCAGTTATTTTCAAATAAAGCATAATATTCACGTATTACCACGAGGAAAATTTTTCAAGAAACGTAAAACATGAACAATAAAAAAAAATTACAAATACGGAGTTAAACAATGTATTAATGAAACAATATTTATTTTAAAAAAATAGATTGAAGTCTACATTATAAAACAATAATATTGCACAATTTACAATAAAGAATTGCAAAGTACAAATTATAAACTATTCGATAAAAATATATTGTGCAATTGATGAGTTGCAAACACTGATTATTTTATCAGTTAGTTATTGGTAACTTACACTAATCGACGTTTTCAATCAATTTTCTTTTTTTGTACATGAACACAAATCTTGTATAGTTCGGCGAATCGAATTTTTTTCTGTTTTACATTAAATATTGTGATGATTGATTTGTGATGACAATGACAACATGCATAATTTCAAATTACGAAGTTGCACATGTAATTTTCTGCAACCGGTATTTTACGTATCTACGAATATAAGAAATTATTGAGTTAATTTAGAAAAAGAGTTCTAATTTGATTAGAACATTTAATAATATAAACCATTTAATAATATAATCATCTTTTAACGACTTTAAAAAACAGTAATGATACGAAAAACAAAAAGAAATGGTATTGATTAAAATGCTTCCAATTTATTTCATAAATATTATCTATATGAATTGCAAAATATCGAAATTATTAAAACTAACGAGAATTTGTACATGAAAATTTGATTTTTCAAAGTAAACAACTATGTACATAGTTGATAGATAGACCTTCAATTCTCTTTTGCAAAAAATACATAAATAACTCTACGAGTAAACTAGAAAAGATAATTTTTTTTTTTTGTAAAAACGTTATTTGTAATAAGCAATAAGTTAAGCTGATTAATTTTATACATTCTATCTTGTTTGTTGTAGGCAAGTTCAGTTATGGGATCAACAGAATACTCGACCTCAAAACGATAACGACACATAAAAGTTACGTTATCGTACTGATAATAATTATGTTTTTTTATACAACAATGTATGACTCGCGTTTTTTGGACAGAATACCGTATCCAGGAATATTTGGTTTGGTTAAACTTAAGGTTTTTTTCTGTTCAAGTTCACCAAATTGATTTTGAATAGTAGCAATAAGAAAAAAAGAAAACGATTAATACAATAATATCTTTATTATATCTGTAATACAAAAGCACAACACGATATCAACAGTTTATAAATTTCTGTAGTTCCTGTAGGATATCGTAACAATTATCGTAACGATCTATTAACGATGCAATCTAAAGAAAAGCCTTAGTTAAATGGCAAAAGTGTCGCTAATAACTGAAAATAATAAATCTTATAAGCGATCGATATATTCCATGCGTAAGGAACTTCTATCAAAATAATTCATGCATCCTTCTCAACAAACTCCAACCATGTTGAAAAGTTTATAGTGAAGAGTGTATAAAACCATAAGAAATCAAGGAGAGATTGTAAGTTTACAATTCATCCTCTGGGCGCTTCGCGACCCAGGTCTTAATAGCAGGCACATTGAGGACCTTTTCTTTCAGCTGCTTCAGATTTTCGTATTTCTCGATCAGATCGGAACCGTTCATGAAGTTCAAGTAATCGAGTATAGCAACGAATGTTAAATCAGCCCAGGAGAGAGCACCACCAACAAAGTAGCCGCCATTATCCTTCACTTGGGCATCCAAACGTTCCAGATAGAACGGTACCACCTCGTCAGCAACCTTGCGTTTCGTAGCTTTGTAAGTCTCGTCTTCTTCGTAATGGAAGGCAGCAAGTTCTGCGAAATTTAAATTAGTTAGGACATTATTATAACCTTCTTTGTTCGTACTGATCAAATGACATGTTAATTCAGATTTCAACTAATGAATAATTGAACAGTTGTTACAAAGTCTCTCACGAGTTTTGTACAACTGATACTCACTTGCACGGACATCATGGATGGTATCCACAGTAGCATCAATTAAAAGGGCTTCCCAGTCATCTTTTCCAGCTAAGCCACATTGTTTGGCCAAGTAGCGAGAAATAGCTGAAGATTGAGCAACTTTCTTTCCATCAACCTCAAGAACAGGGACTTGGCCATAAGGAGTAGCTAAAAGTATAAAATAAATAAAATGAAAGATTTCATCTAACAATTAATTTTAACTTCCACATTATCAATTCTGATTCAAGACTTTAGAAAAACAAATACAATTAATTTCCTTTCCAAAGTTCATCACAGCAAATTCTATAGCTTCTAAAACATTCATATTATTATTTGGTTTTAAAAAAGCAAATTTGATTTATTGATAATTTACCAGGGAACAAAGGGCATTGTCTTCTTAACAATGACCATTGTTTTCTAACACATAGAGCAATGAAGAGTAAACAATAATTTCCATTATACTGTATATAAATATCTTTCACAATAGCAAATGACAAATAAGGAAGATAGAATTTTTTGAAATTTGAAGCTTACTGGGCTTTATCTTTGGCCAATCTTCTCTATCAAAGCGGTCATCCTCAAATGGAATTTCAGCATAGCTCAAAAGAAAACGGATTGGCTCTCCCAATGCTCTAACTGGGAAGTAAGTCAATTTGTAGGTAGGCATCTTGCTGCAAGATACACAGAATGAAAAAGTAGAATCGTTAATATCATAGATTGTACTGTGTTAATTATGAAGTAAAAAGCATCAGTTACTTCAAATTTTCATAACCCTTTATTTAATTTTTCTATTTAATTTTTTGAATTAATCAAATTGTTCAATTTGTATAAAGTTATGTATTTATATACATTCATGTTTCAGTCTTTTAAGAAACTGGATACAAAAAGGTTATTATTTTGGAGACAGAAATGCGTAAACATGTGTAAATATGTGCCAAATATTACGTAGTTTTTATTCAAGTAAGATGCACATGTTATTGACATGTTTTATTCTAATGAAACACGATTTTTAATTTCAAATTCATAAGAAATGTGTAAAACAATATAAACAACGCTTTAGAAATGCTAATTACATACATGATCTATGACTTTCTGGTACTAATTGAACCATATGTCTTCTCGCGAGACTTAACGCTCTACTCGACAGTAATTTTATATTATACTATTCTCAGTCGAACGTGCCTGTACGTTTCCGTAACTACAAAACATTCAATATGACTATATTCTCTTTCAGACGTAAGAAATGCTTGGATTTACTGATTAATTACAAATATAGAATGATACATATCTACTTCACTTAAATAACTCAAATCATTTAATAGCCGGTTAGTTCAACGACATTGATTTTTTTCAAACGAAGTTCACGTTTATCATTTAACTGCCAATTATAGAAAAAAATATATAAAATGTAGGTTTTACACGCTTGATTAAAAAAATTAACTTTAATTCAGAAAATGATCATTACTTACTTACAATTTCTTTTGAAAACTGGGCGTCGAAGGAAGACTAAGAAACAATCAAGCCGGCTAACGGAAATGTAATGATGAAATTAGATGACGAAACCAAAGGTCCCTATATAATTTTCTACGCCGCTAACTGCTGCCTTATTGGTAGAAATGATTCAAGTGCCAAACAATGTGAATTGGAAGCATCCAGAAGCGGAAGAATTGATACTTTATAATTTAGCGTTAATTTTCAAATGAAAGTTGAAATTTAACATAACAGAAATAAGATGTGTCAAAGTAAAAAGATTTTTAAAGTTTTGACGATTAACATACATTTATAAACCAGTACAGCGCCTTCAAACGAAGCAATGAACCATAGGACGAAAGGGAAGCGCGAAATTTGAATAACATGAAAAGATGAACAATAAATATTACGAATAAATAATATTAAATTCAAAACAATGTAATAATATACATAAAGACAGACTAACAGAAGATAGAAAAATGTACGAAAGTGTGCGAAGATTATGAAGCAAGAAATACATAGGTTCGTGTTATTAGATTATTTTTATTGATTTATATAAAACAAAATTCGATTTCTAATTGTTGATTCAGATGATTAAATTAATAATAACGTCGCGTGAAATTCACTATTTTTATCTATCGTAATCATAAATGGTAAAAATGTTTCTTATCGCGTTTGCTTTATTATCGGCAGTAGTTAAGTACCTCTGTCGATAAATAAAATCAAAAGATAACAGCGCAGGCATAAATTTTCCACGTCCAAATGAGCAAATATTTTGCAATTGTAGTATCACACTTGTTTTTCTATGTGTATATAATTATTTTCTCTATGTATATATGTATATAATAGAAAAACATTAAAAATTATTCGCTAAGGAAAATAATACTGAAACTATAGTCAGTACAATGTTATAGGCTATTGGTGAAAAAAAAGAATAACGTAAAACGACTCGTTTTTTTATACGAGATTATTATTACATTGCATCAGTCGATGGCTCTGCAATTACAACGATTCGATACATATTTCATTGTCTTTTAACGTTTAAACAGTAACATTCAGTTAAAACTTTGTATTGACTAGTGATATCGCAACGATCAGATATATCGATATATCAATCAATTCTCTCACTCTGCAGTTCACTTCAGTGTCCACAGAAATTGTCGCGCGCGGGTGTAACGAAATTTAATTTACATGCATTGGTATTCTGAAATCCGTTGTTATCGTTGGGTAACATCAGTTATCGTAACATCAGTTTAGTTCTTGAGTAAGTAAAAGTGTTTGCGTATTAGAAAGAGTGGTCTCGAGATAAGTAGTGAATCAATACCTAAGAATAGTAGGGCAGATTCGAGATCTGTTTTCCGTTATAATTTTGATACGAGCAAAGATATGAAGCTTTTATCTTCCTTGGCAATTTCATAACGTTATTTCACACTTTTCTTACGATAAGATATCGTATTTCACCGTGACACTGTAAAATCGAAAGAAAATTCAAATAATTCGATACATCGAGAGTTTCTTGACATAAATAAACTACAAAATTCAGTTCGCACGTTTCATTGGAAATAAATAAAATTTGTTAAATTTCTCTCTCTAGCTTGGTGCTTCGAAATTGCAAGCAAATCAGAGAAATAGTGTACGTTTTATGTCGGGACACTCTGTGTTTTAAACATTCGCTGCACATTGTGTTCTCTGAGGAGACATTATTTTTCACAGAGAAACTAAAATTCAAACACTCTACGGTTCTACGTGCGTACGTAGATAGAACGTTGTCTAACTTCGTTCTCTGTAAACACTTGCGCTTTACAAAAGCGTGAAACTTAGGTTAGACGTTCTACGGTTAAAATTTTCGAACGTACGGACAATTTTGTTGAACTGTTACATTTCACGACGTACATTTAACGTCAACGCATAACGATACCTGACGAGGCGTACGCACATTGCGTAGGATATGTACTCGTTTGCCTTTATTTTTCTTTCACGCGTACGTATCTTCAACATTTTTTTTTTAGAATTCCGTGTGAGGCCGTTTAGCCAGCCAGCCGACGATAGCAGGTATCTCGTGAACCCTCTTCTTCAACGCCCGAAGACCCGGATAATTCTCTAAAGCCGTCGCTCCGAAAATGTTCTCGAAATTTTCAAGGGCCACCGCGAACACGAAGTCCGCCCACGTCGTCTGAAAAAACGGTTTGTGAACGTTACTTTTTTTTTACTTTCTTCGTTTGAAGTTTCCTTCCTTTTTTTACTTTATGCTCAAAAATTACTCAGAATTTTATTTCAACGAAATTCCCTTGAAATTTGATATATCAGACATTTCTTAATTTCATCCTATTGCCACAGTTTAGCGCCAGAGTTTTCAATCAACAATCGAGAGAGGTTCATAACGAAAACTGTCCTTACAAAGTTAAATTTTTCGATAGAAATCGGTATTGGAATAGAAAATTAAGTGGCTCCATGAAAATAACTTTTCCTGTGATTTTGCAACACCAGTATATTTAACTCAAGAATATTATTTCGTTCCTGTTTTCGTTATTATCTCTTCGATTGCAAGACATTTGACAACCAAACGTGACAATCACATTGAATTAATTTGTACAACAGTGATTTAAGAAATAAATTGGCCAAGTAAGAGACTCTGATGTTTGTAATGAAGTACTATCATACTTGTACTTGTTGCACTTGTACTTGTTGAATAATATTTATCAGCCAAGAAACAAGAGATCGTAAATCACAAAATTCGCTTTCATTTCTTTTTATCAGCAATCTTTATCAAAGTTTCGTAACGAGGGAAAATGTGGGACTATGAAAGAGCTCGCGATATTAATCTCTTTATATTTAATAGTAAGATGTCAATTAACTCTAAAAGTACACGGCTCGAGGTTCTCCAAGAGAATTTTATATCAACAACTTGACACAGATTCGCATCAGCTGCGTTTCTACGTGCAAAATTTTCGCGCGTAGGCGTGAAGATTTTAATATTAAATTCAGCGGAAAAAGGACTTACGGTGGAGCCAACGGTGTAGCCTCCATTTTCGCCAACCGTCTGCTCGAACTTGTTCAAGTAGAACGGTATTGTTTCCTTCAGAAGTTTCGCCTTCTTCTCTTCCTTCTTGAAAAGATCCTCCTCCGTACGATATTGGGATATAACTGGAACGCATATGAAGCCGATTCTTACATTTTCATTTGTCCTTTACTTCCTCGGAACAAAGCGGAAATAAGTCACGGGAAGAAGAAGCGTAACCTCCCGCAGTTACTGCAACTCCTTTATTCCCTCAATCTTCAACTACAACGGTTACGTCTGCAAGTTTCTCTGATGGTCCAACGATACTCGAAACACAGGGGTTTCGTTTGCAATGAGAATTTCCTTCGAAACTTGGAAAAGTCTCTTCAGGATGAACGACGTTACGTCTATTTGTGATTCGCGGAAGGAAAATGAAGTAAAAATCCTCGCGGAATATACTTATTGAAGTTAAGAGTTATCAAAAATATCCAGGATGTGGAAAACCAATTCCAAAGAGACTCGAAGAAGCGAACGTTAATATTTTCAATATAATTTTTCTTTTTCTCTTGATAATTGTGACTTTTGTCTGCAAGTTTCTCGCCAAACCTCCTACATTTTCCACGCGGTCGCTTGAAAAAAATATACAAGGATAAAAAAAGAATTGAAGGAGAAGAAATCATGGAGGCGTATCGTCGCCGTTCATTAGTTGATGATCGTTATGGTAATCGACGCGGTTTACGTCTGGCCATCGAAAACACGTTCATTATCGCGCGGAAAAATCTGCGATGTTCCAGCTGCTCAAGCGCATCGAATCGTGAATTATCGACGGAATTGAAGCAAGCAGCGTAAAGTGGCGGTGGAAGAGAAAAACGGATACGAGAACGAAATAATACAATGGCTTGTTGTAGACGGATATAATGAACGAATCTATGATTTTTAATCCCGAACGAAATCGATATCGATGCGATGATTTAAAAAGAAGAGATATACGATCGTGCAATCGCACGGTTTAATCGGTAACCTATTTACTTTGTTCTTTTTCTGTAAAAATTTTTCTTCTTTTTTTTTTCGTTCGGTAATAATTTCTCGATTCGATTAACGCGATGTTACGTCGACGGCGTAAAAAAAAAAACCGCGAGATGAGATATGTACGTGCGAACAATTGCACAAGTTTTCGAGCGATTCCATTCCTTTGCAGTTTTATGCGATCTACGTGCGGATCGTTATGCAAACGGCCGATGTTACGCAATCAAGCATATCGTAATTGGAAATTTGCAACGTTATCACGTGGCAAGATCTTCCTGTGTGTTCGATAACTGAGTAACACTTGTCCTCGCTCCTTCCGCGGATAACCAGCGAGTTTATCATACGTCAGGGACCGCTTTGCAAAGAATCAACAGCCAAAGGAAAAAACGTGATTCCGTCGCGAATTAAATGAAGATTGAAGATAACGAATCACCAATTAAATCAATCGGGTGTTTACCAGCAAATGTATCAATTATGAAAATGATTGATTGGGAGAATAACCTGTAAAGATTCGTTTGGAAAGCGAGAAGTGTCACAATTACGCGTCTCTTTGAAACCCCATATTATTCTCGTAATAATTTCGATTGCTTCTTTGAAAAGAAAAATTCCAAATCTCGCTGAAGTATGAATAAATGTACGTGCAGAATGACAACAGAAAATGTTACATAGTTTCGTTAGAGAACTAATGTTATATGGTTTGTAAGAGAACCTCAAAGAGAGTCGCATGTTTCTCAGTAGAATACCCCCTTAACGAACAGACAGATTATTTCTCCTCGAGAAGAAGAAGAAGAAAAAAAAACGTTTGGCTGTTACCAAGGTGTAGATAAATTTCTTAAATTTCAAAAGTAAAAATATTCCATAGATAAGAGGCGCGTCTCGTTTCTCAGTAGAATATGGCGTTAAGGAGAAGATACATCTTATCTGTGCACGTCAGAAATTCTCACAATGAATTTCTCGAACTTTCGTGAATTCACTATTTGTCAGTCATTCACTCACATTGCTTCAGATCTCCGAGCGTATCGACGAGCACGTCACACATCATCGCCTCCCACTCGTCCCTTCCAGTTAGATTGTGCTTCCTCGCCAAATATCTCGCCACAGCGTTGCTCTGCGCTATCGGTTTCCCGTCTATCTCCAGCACAGGCAGCATTCCATAAGGCATTGCTAAGAACAAACACGCCTCGCATGAACATTGTGTGTTAGAGCAACGATCAATAAGAAATCGCTGCGCAGCTTTTTCGAGGGCGCGTTCTACGTATTCCTGTGAATGGGCGAGTGAAAATCGTTTGGATTTTAATCAACATGGCCTAGTAACGAAATACAGAAATATCTCTCTTATCTCTCTTTTTCTTTTTTTTCCTTCTTTTTTTTTCCCTTGCGATCACGAGTAATGGAACCTTAACGACAGCTGCAAGCTTTTACACTCGTACAAGAAAGACACTCGTG
This sequence comes from Frieseomelitta varia, assembly GCF_011392965.1. Classification (NCBI taxonomy): domain Eukaryota; kingdom Metazoa; phylum Arthropoda; class Insecta; order Hymenoptera; family Apidae; genus Frieseomelitta; species Frieseomelitta varia. The sequence continues at coordinate 127,771 of NW_025110326.1, read as the reverse complement.
TCGAATATTTTATTTTGATTTATGATAAAAAAAAGAAAGTTATTGAAATGAATAAGATTTCAGAATGGTCATTTCAGTGATATTAGAAATTTAGAATTTCCAATTCCCTCCAAATACTTTTCAGACCTACCCTCGAAGTGATAAAAGTTTTTCCATTTATTGGCAGCAAGATTGCGATATGAAAAAATGCATAAAATGGCGGAAATTCGACGATTTAATACGAAAGTAGAGAATTTATTCCACAGTTGGGCCGAGTCGCGTGAGAGAAAAGTCTTGTACGCGAGAGAAAGTTGGCGCAAGTGGCAGCAATATCTGCGAATTGAACGACAAACGAAAAATCGATTTCGCGCACTTACATTTCTTCAATTCAGGCCAGCGTTCTTTGGGGATCCTCTCGTCGACGTAGTCGATGCCGGCGTATGCAAATATGTAGCGAATATGCTCGGCACGACCGCGGGCGTTAAAGTAGATCAATTTGTAAGTTGGCTGTCCCTCGCTCATTTTTCCTTACCTGGAAATTTACCGAGAATAATAATGCGATTGTCGTGCATAATCAACAGACAGTCAGTGTTCACTTGTGCTCGTGGAAAAATTTAGAAACTAGTGTACAGAATTCCTGAAACTATTAATCATATCGAAAAATGATGTGCATATCATCTTTCTTCTTTTACAAGTAAATCTTTATGTATATATTTTTTTTTATTGAAAGCATAACTTTTTAAATTGTTCTGAATTAATTTTAATTTTTTCTTAGTGTTAGTAAACTAGTATATATATATATATATATTTTTTGGTATTTATTCTATTGTATTGTTAGTAAACTGTATATATATTTTTTTTTGTATTGTTAGTAAATTAGTATATTTTTTTTTCTTGGTATTTATTCTTTTTCTTCTTTAATTCAATCTTTCTTATTAGTGGACCTATGAAAATAAATGTTAATTTATAAAATGGAGTCGTGTATCTCTTAATGCATCATTCTCAATAAAAAAGAAAAGTTAAGGTAATTGATATCGAAGAATCGTTAATTTAATGCAAATATTTGTACTTTAATACAAGCGATATTTTATTCAATACGAGCGGACACAAACGAAATTTCTGTCTGAAATGACACAACGGAAAAGTGATATCTGTGAAGGTTGTAAACGAAATATTCTACTTTTTGTCAAAGCTTTTTTTTTTTAACGGATCCGCAATCTGTTGGGATGACGGAACAATAAAACGAGATAACTAAAGGGATATTTTAAAAATTGCTTTTTATTCGGACATTTATAAATGGACCTTTCAAACTGTTTAAAACTGTAGGAGAGAGAAAGAGAGAGGCACAACTGTGAAAATCATACATAGAAACGATCAATTCAAATGTTTATTAATCTGAATGTTATTTATCTCGCGGTATATAGATCTGAAAAATAATTAATTCTACAGTAACAGTAAAGATATTAATATTGAGAATTGTGTTGTTACAACAATTTAATCATCTAGAATAAATATAATTTAATCATTGTGGAAATAGATAACATGAAATATGTTTGCAGCTTCGTAATTCATTGTTGATGAACATAATGTGCGGTAAAGATAAATAATACAAAGTGAAAAATAAATACGTATAAATTGTTCTTAGTGAAACGTGAGATTTCAACCACATGCGCACGCACATTTGGAAGAAATTTAAAAGTACGAAGAATCATATATTAATAAAATTCATATGATAAAGAAAAAAATATGTGAAATATTCAAAATCCACAGTTTTCGTTAAAATATTTACAAATGGAAGAGCTTCTACTTTTAAAATTATTTTGATGATCTGCAGTTCATCGATAACATTTATTCAAAATAAAAAACGTGTTGAAAACCTAAATACTCTCGCTATTTAACAATTTTTCACATTAAATTAGTCATCAAAAATATCACCAGTGTCAAGTGAAAAATATTAATATTCGCGATATGCGTAAATTTTGAAAACTGAAAACTGGGCAATACTCTGTAAAACGAAACGAAGCTCTCGCAAACGATATCATATCATATTTTTTCACAAACTCTCACACTTTCAACACTCTAAATTTACAAATTTACGTATTAAAAAAAAAACTGGCACGAATTCACGAAAGAAAATCTGTTAGAGGTTCGTCTCGTCAATTTCCACTTTCCAAATATTTTTTGAACTGGATATTCTTCGAATCGTTGGACAATGGCAGCTTCTATATCCTCGTAGCGGAAGAGCCAGGCGTTAAAAGCATCATGGCCAGTGAAACCCCAAAAGATTTTTCATCCCACCTGTGTCACCCTTTTTCCACCCTCGTCATCCTGGTATCGCCATTTGTTGCTTCGTACACACTTGGTCCTCTGACTTCCCTTTCAGTAGCGCGGAACACGACCGAACACTTGTTCAAATTTTCGAATTTTTCCAACTCGACACGATGACGATAACATCTTTCGATTTATATCTCGGTGTAAATTGGCTCAAACAAATTCAGTATAGACGCGTTATTGCTTTCATTCTTTTCTTTCGACATTTTTCCATATCTTGTAGATTCCACAATTTACACGACGCGAAGATTTAACTCTCTAAGATTGATTAAAGTTATCGTTGTCGGGTTGTGTGTTTCTCTGCGACTATGCAAGCAAACTTCAAAAATATAAATTAATTCCATCTCGTCGAGATCCGTTTCGTTAACCTGGCAAAGAGATAGTCTGAGATAGTTGGACAACTATAAAGTAAAGATAACTGAGATAGACACTGCAGTGAACATAAAGACGAGCTGATAATGGCGATACTAACGTTCCAAATACAATTTGCTTTTAAATTTGCCGCGTCCTACCGAACTACAAAATAAATAAATTCGAATGAATTGCTAAGAGCTTCGAAGTTAGATTAACTATTCCTGGCACGCGTGCCGAACCAAACATCAGTTTCGCCAGCTGAGAGTTAATTTTTACGAATCTTTACCAGATTCCGAAATACAAGATTCGCGGGGAAAAATGAGAACAGTCAGCAAAATGTTAATTCATTTCCTGACAATCGATAAGCCATGTAACCTATCATTGCCTCTGTTGCTGCGACTCAGCTGAAAAGTACTCGATTTCCCGAGGAAAATACAAGGAAAATAGAAATGCAAGTAGTTGATACGGCTTTTATCGAGATTATCTGCCATCGAAGGTATCGATTGATTGAGTTCTCGTATCTGTGTCTCGCATTAACGACGATGCCGTCCGATGTATCGATGTATGGAATATCGAAATATTGGAAAATTAGTTGTACCTGCTCGAGTATTCTGTAGCGTAACGTGATATCGAATTCTTGCAAATTCGTGTCCCTCTGTCTCTCTCTCTCGAAGTTCTGCGAGATACTGAACGATATTGACACTTCGCCGTCCTCAGTTTAATCTAATCTTAACCTCTTTTATGTATTATCTAAATGATTTGCAAGTTTGATGATTTCTGCAATTGAAATGATTTATCGTCATGAATGAATTGCGGTTTATTTTCATTGCTTTAACACAGCAACTCTATGATGATGACTATTTTTGATGATGTAATGTTAAACCATTATGGTGTTATCGCGTTGTATGCTAGTAATTATCTTTATTAATCGGCAATGTACTTTTAAAAAATACTCCAATATTAATTATTTTATTTGGTTGGGGAATTACGTTCGAATATTAAAATATCGACATTTGTTCTGAATTTACGAAGAAGAAAAAAAGTCATGGAGAACCAAAAAAAAAAAATACAGAGAAATGGTAATGGAAAAAAAAAGAGAAAAGGAAAGAATTCTGACTTCCAACTGCCACAAATAAAACAGTAGAAAGTCGTTTCTCGTTTCTTGAAAGAATACTAACCATTCTGGAAATCATTCTATTGTGCAAGTTTTACATAAAAAGTTTGAAATAAGTAACGTTTATTCTAAAAAAAATGTCAAACCCAGATGAAGAAGATATCGAAGAAAATTTGTCGGACTTATCAGCGAGTGATATTGAAAGTCAAAGACAATTCAAATTTTAGAAGAGCCAGAGAGTGGCGATGAAGATGCAATTAATATCCAATCAAGCGAATACACATAAATATTCGAATTAAATAAAATATCTTCAATCAGCGACTGTGAACAATAATCGTACAAAATTTCGTAAAGAAACGTTGGTAAATGCGAAAGTCGTAACTTCCTCTTTCTGCAAACTCACGAAATATTGAAAATTCCCTCACTTAAGCACCGGCCGCAGTTTAACCACTTGCGCTTGGCAACTGATTGCGGACCGTAACGAGTGACCAAACCCGTATATACAATAATTCGTCGATTTCTTTCTCTTTTGTACTCGTCGGTATGATGTCACTGGATAGAAACTATTATTTATAACTATATGACTATTGAAAAGAAATTCCTGTGCCTGGGTTATACTTGAATGTACTTAAAGCTAAAGAAGAAATGTTGCAATTTCGGAATAAAAAAATTTTCGACGTGCGTTCCAAGGCAAGAGGCTAAGAAAATAGTCTGAAAATGGTCTGAAAGCACGCGTGGTACGTACGTATGTACGTGTGTTCGAAGAATTCCATAAGATCCTCTAGATTGCATCCTCGTAATTCACAGGCTCGTAAGCAGGCACCGTGTAACCGTAACGGATATCAATCTCGTCCACGAATCTCTGACCGCCCGTTTTCGAGGGTAACGAGGCTGTTGCGTGTTCACACGTGCGTGCCAGCGAGGGTGTTATCGAGACGGCGAGGCGTGCACGAGCAGATAAGTCGTATACGTTCGCGGGAATCGTCGAGATTCATTGCCCGTTGCTGGCTGATAGTCGAAATTAGACCTCGCCTCGTCTCGATTTTCCCTGTTCCCTTCTCGCTGCTTTCACGTTTGCTCGGGCTTCTTCGCGAATTTTCCCGCGTGATGGTTCGCCGATATTTGGACGTGCGCGCGTAACACACGTTGCATTGCGGGCAAAGGTGATTGTCGGGGGAGGTTGAAATAGAACGAAAGGCGAACTATGGAAGACGTCGTGAAAGAGATATCGACGCGTTCGAGAATCGCTGACGACGTATATTCCGTGGTTCATGGTAAAGAGAGCGGTGATTTATTACGTGTGAAAACTATACATTGTTCGGGAGAGTGGAGCAATACATTTTCTGTGTAGAGAGAGGATGTCAGTCGGATTGAGAAAAGTTATTAATCTTCTTGTGTTAAAGATATCAACTTTCTAGATTGATACCTATTTTATTGTTTTATTATTTAGATTTTATTATTATTATTAACGAGGGAACGCTGTTAATTAGAGAAATCCAGTAAAACAGAGAAATAATTTCAATTGTGAATTAATTTCATTGTAATTCAACGAATGATTTATATAATTATTACTACGACGTCGAGGAAAATATTGAATTTTTCATGATAAGTCGGCCTTATAGCTTATCTCTAGCTTGTACCCGAGCCGAGCCGGGTCGAGTCGAGTTTCGGGATCCCGAAAGTTTGTAACGAGCACGCGAAATTTCGCGTCGGCCTTGGATCGACCGGCGATGAACATTTTCAACCAAATAGTTGAAAATAGTTTTCAATTTTTGCACCTTCGCTTTCTCATTCGGAGAATGACTCTCGTATTTTATTAGAGTGACCAGATGGTCACAAGAATGAAATCAGTAATGAAATCAACGTTATATGGCTGATTATTCTTTACAACTTTAAAACTCTCAAAAATTACACGCGTTCTGTAAATCATATAATTATTATCTGTAAGGAAAAACAGTTTTTCTCGTTGCTGAAATGATTAACATTCCAATGTGAGTAGCACCGTAATTCAATAAACATAAACTCGAATTGTTCATCAATCGTAAGACCATTATTTTCTAGAATAATAAACAGTTCCTTTCATAAATATAAATTTCTAAATATTGTGTTATATTGTTATATTTACCATTTCGTATTATATTTCAAATATTTATTAGTGGTCATATTTTCTTTCCGTCGCATTTTCTTTAATCTCTTAATGTCCTCAAAAACGAAACACCAAGAGGCGAACAAATTTGTCACACCACCCGATAAATAACTTTATTACGTATAATAATTTATATTTTACTTAATAATTATTTAATAATTTACATTATATTACGAGGCAACCGAGTCCTGCTACTGTTTACTTAACTAGGGAGATTAAGCTGCTGGAAAACAAACGCAGCGTCGAAACGCGACAATACCGCCCGGAGATCGGATTATAGCAGATGAAACGCGTCTCCGCGCGAGTCTGGCCGATTAGCAGGGACCTATGGGGGTGGTTCTCCAATTAGTAAGCAAGGAATTACCGTAACGAGCGGTCAGTATCGATTGTCCGATGGATTCATATAGAGAGATGAATAGGAACTACAACTCGAAGCGCTTCGACCATGAGTATTCTGCGCTCATCCTTTAATGCTACTTCAACGTAGCCCAGGAAGGGAACGTTCATTTCATTAATGTCAAGTTTTCAAGCTGGATGGCCCTATTTGCTCTTCGAGTTTATGGTCACGTTTAGTTTATCAGTTTATCAGTTGGTTCTAAATATTATTTTCATTTGTTGGATTACGACGAAAGTTAAAGAACTATAATATTGTAGAAATTGGAAATATAGAGCAATTTGATTTTATGTCTTATTTTAATAATTTGTTGGACGTTCGAACACATTTCGGCTTTTTGCAAAAGAATTTCTACTGAAAAGTAGCACACACACATTTTACTAAGATTTTTACGTTTTTCTGTCTCCACTTTGTAGTTGTGAATGATATAAAAAAAAAAAAAAGGTGCAGGATACTAACGATAAGAAGGTTAATATTTGGTGTTTATTAATTTTTGGTATCAGCTTTCAATCTCATTGCGAAATGATAAAGCAACAAGAGGGTATTCGCATTGCTTAGTTATATTTCAAGTTGGGAATATTAGGGAGCACGGTTATTAGTTCGTGCATGATTGACGTTAATTCGGTTTCATTGGTTAACACTGGAATCACCAAACTGGAAATTCTAATTATCCCATTTATACAATCAACATAATGGACTATTTTATGATACTATATTTCGATTAATTAGAATACTAATATATACTATGCCACAATATCTAGAATATTAATATATATATATAGTACTATTAATATATATATACATACTATATATTAATATATATATATATATTAATAGTACTATACAAATGTACATAGTATATATATGTATATTAATATATACTATGCTAGAATATCTAGAATATTAATATATATATATATATTATATTATAATATAAATATATATATATATATATATATATATATATATATATATATATATATTAATAGTACATTATTTAAGTTGCTTCTAAAATTTTAATAATTTTCAATAACCACCATATTGAAATCAATTTTTGTATCGCGCGGGAACAATCTCACTTTAAAATACCCGATTCGCTCGCCAATCGATTTTTCATTCAAATTCTAACGAGCAAATAAAAAGTCGTATTCTTCTCGATCAATGTCGAGAACGGCCGAATGAAATCTGAAAAGAAGCCGTGGCTTGATGAATTGCTCATCGAGGCGGCACCGCGCCGATGTCGATATCGCATTAAGCAACTGAAAATCGAAGTCTCGGTAACGAGATTGTCGCCTCAAAGGTTATAGCGGGACCTGTTGCCTAGGCGATGATGGAAGCTGCACAACTATAAGGAGCTTAAGAATTTTCTTTTTCCCCGCCTATAATTTCACGCGAGCGCGATACCAATCGCCGAAGGCTTTTGCAAAAATACGTACGAACGAAGAAGTCGGAGGGCAATTTTTCTTCAAGACGATTTCGTCCGAGACCGGACCGAGACGGGAGAAAAATAACATGCATCTGTTTAAAATGCATCGGAAAGTTTGGCGGAATTATATAAAGTTGCCGGCGAGATTGATTTCAGGATGGATTTCGAAATGGATGCTGCAAGGATTTTGATGAAATTTCGGCGGATGTAATTCATACAGTAGCGGAAATATTTGTGACCTACATCCCGGTGGTAAATAAGTTTCCGTCGCGAATAGCGCTGATTACGAACTTTATTTTTCCAAGTTTCACGCGCTGATTCGCGCGAAATTTCATTCGATCCCTGCCGCACGACGAACGAAGTGTCTCTGAATGGTTTTACATAAATTTCAGTTAAGTCTCATGGACAATATTTTTTCAAATATAGAAAGTAAGTACATCGAGTATATCGTCAGAAAATAAAATAACATCGGACATTACTCTCGAGCAGCAACAATATATTATTATAATACAAATATTAGATAGACGGCAAAATCATTTTATTGTACAGCTATTAAAAAGTTGAGCTATTAAAATGTTCTGTGAAACTGATTGCAACGAAATTAAAAGTCAGAATTAAAGATTGAAAAATTAGATTAAATTATTTTCCCAAGACGTATTTCGTTATTAACACTAGAACTACCAATGACCGAAGCATAGAATTTTGATCATGAGATATTAAAGTGAAAGAAATAGAAATACAATAGAATACACAAACTTTTATTCGTGTGTTTTAAACCTCCAAAAATACACTATTTTGCATCTGTAATATATTTAAAAAGAATTATGAATTGGTCATTTTGACCACTCGTAGCCTAATTCTAGTGTTAATTAAAAACAAGTAGAATTCATTATTGAGAACGTTCGAATTCAAGCTCATCAAGGGAGCAACTCGCTCGGTATTGTTCAGCTTTCGAGTTAGAAATTATGAGTAAAACATTTACAGGCCGTTACAAACAGATCCAGCGGCCAGTCGTCAAGCGTTATGTCGTTAATTCAGTTTCCGTGGTTCCTCTACGATACCTTGGCAAACGAGCCAATTCGATAATTGAGACAACGACTCGAGCTGCACGTGAATCAATCTCGATTAATCAACGATTGTTTAATCCTCGAGCGAGATCTCGCGGCCATCGTTTGCAGAAAACGTGGCCGAAATTCATAGAGCAATCTGGAGGTGAATCTGGTAAACAATGAACAACGCGACGCGATTTCGCTCTACAGACACGCAAAATCAATGCTGGACGCCGACGTTAATTCAGTTGGCGGCCAGGCAGGTCGAGGCACGAGGGCTCAAAGTGTTTCCGTTCTCCCCCACCCCCTCGAGAAAATCTCATTTCTCAGGCTGTCTCTCTTTCCGAGCAATTCGATCGGCCGAGTATGACGGAATATTGTTTTGCCTCTTTGTCAATATCTCCCAATTGGGAGTTTTTTTTCGAGATCGCGAGATTTTGAGAAAAAGTAGCAGCGGTCGGTCTCTCATTTCTGTTCGCGAGGGCGGCGTGACTTTGATCTGGATGGAGATGTAATTTTGTCTGTGAAGTGTCTCGGAAACGAAGTCGAGAAGTTCGAAAAAAAAAAGTTATTGTTGTTAGAGAGAGTTTCTCATGCGTTATTTTCCTTCGTTTACGTCAAGGCGTTGGGGGAAACAAACTCGCCGAATTTGGGTGAAGCGTGCATTTTATTTTGTTAAAGTATCTCGAGAGCTGTCTGATAGGAAAAGCTGGGAATTTAAGGATATAATATCCTCGGAGCTGGAAAGTACTCAGGTACTTGATTGTATTTGGCAGGATGTAATTTAATCGGGAAATTACGAGTAATTACAAAAAAAAAAAAAGATAATTACGATCGTTATATTATTCCTGGATAATAGAATGTTGTAAAATTGGTCTTTAAGAGGTAATATGCAGTAAAAATGTGAAAATAATTCGTAAATAATATAATTAAGTTCTATAAGTTAATATGTAAAGCTTGTTAAGAAACTTGTTTCGAAGCTTGCTAAAAATTCCTCTTTGGTTTTGCTTTAAAATTACGAATTAATCAGAAAACATGTAAACTGTCGTAAAACTTCACGAGTTGCAATACAAATTTAGAATCTTATGATTACATTAGCTGCAAACCATCAATTTTAGTTATTAATTTGCAGCAGTATCTCTTGATCAAATCAAGTAACAATAAAATAGTAAATAAACAATGAAATTACGTTTGAGAAGTTAGTATGCATTTCACAACTGTCGGCTTGTTAAGTCTTTAATTATTGGCTGTTTTAAAATTACTTATGATTATATCAGAAGCAAACCATCGATTCTAGTTACTAATTTGTGCTACTTTTTGATGAAAATTCACAAATTGATTAAATCACCAGGAATTCGCTGAAACATCTAGATACTCGTGCTACATTGAAGTCTACATCGAGGTTCATCGTTTGGATTTCCACGGATTTAACCAATAATACACTCGACCCGATACCGAGACGAGGAAATTTTTTCGAAAAATAAAATCAATTCAACTGGCTCGGTTACGACCAGCGGTGTGGTCTTCTTTTCGCCATTTCTTCTCAGCAACTTGAGAATCTCGATTCAATAAAAATTCGCGGCTCTGTACACCCTTTGATCGTAGATTGAAGCGTAGAAGGATCACACGTGTATTTTTCACTTTGAAAGTGAATGAACGTGGGGAAATTGCTTTGACTCTTTCCTTCTTCTTCTTCTTTCTCTTTTTTCTTTTTTTTTTTTTTTATCTTTCCAGTACAGTGCACGACGAAACTCGAAAAACTTCATTTACGAATATTAAGGATTTATCAATGGTTTTTTTCACCTCGTTGAACGAATGTTTCGCGAAACGTGGAAACATTCATTTCGATCATCCGTCGGCGTATCGTTATCGACTTGCCAATCATGGAAACGCGCGCCGGCCAGTTTATTCAATAATAAATTATCTGACGCGTCGGTTGATCACGAACACGTACCGCCCACGAAATTGGATTGTGCCACAATCTCGGCATTATATTGTAACGCTTTTGCGTTTCGTAACAGCACGTCCGATATCGAAATGAAAATAGAACATTTTTGCTAGAGCTCGGTGACCGATCCGCGGATAATCCGGATTGTAAATAAAATTAATCCACGACGATTTTGCTGCAGATTTGAGCACGCGATATATAGTTATTGGCTCTTTTTCTTTCTCTTTCTAAGACATTTTTTTTTTTATGGTTTATAAATTTTAAAGAGCTTTATCAACGTAGGACAAATTAAATTGCGAAAGATTAATTTTAAAGACTTTTCGAATCGAGCATTTTAAAATGCTCTACTAATGCTTCAAAATGTTCTACGGTCGATTAAATTTATCATGAAATTTATCATGCATTACACATTATGTTACAATATTATATATTACAGATTATAAAACTGATGCATTTTCTGAGAGTTGTAATTAATTTTCAGTATTTTTCAAGAAGCAAGTATCTCCACGCTTTTCTAAATTTACGTTGTTCGTTAAAAGGAAGTGTAAAAGAATCACAAATTCCAAGAGCAAATGTTCAAACTGATCGTCATTTTATTCTATAAAATTGCCATTAAAATCAAGGATATCGGTCAAGCGTTAGCTAGTAGCTTAATTTTTTCCAGATTGATTGCAGAATTTCAACAATAGGAGATTTCAAATTGAGGCTGAGTCGATCGCCGATTCGGTTGGCGAATATTAGAGGTGGAAAAAGAACGTAGCAATCTTCCAGTTTCAGTTCGTTCTCATCTCTTTTCGAGAGGGCACTCGTGATTCGCGACTACTTGGAGAACTTCCCGCTGGTTCATCCATTGAATCTCATTCTTCGACGTTCTTTTAATCCCTCGTCCTCCATGGACAAGTCGTAAATCTTTTGAGAATCACCTCCTCTGTCCGAGGAATCTGCTTCGAGGAAAGTTCGTTTTCTCTCTTCTCGCGTTAAAAATACCGATCGAGTGAATTACTCGATACGATCGCGATTGCAATCACCTACAAGTATAATTGAAGTTTCACTGAAAATAATATATTCGACAGGACTAGTTCTTTTTATTACGTTAAGGGAATGTAAACGTGTAGTCATAAAGATCAGAAATAATAGAGAATGTAAATTCGAAAAAAGAAAGATGAACGAGAAATATTGAAATATCTCTGGATCTGCCACGCCACGTTTTCACACATAAATTATTCTGAATCACGCGACTCAAATTACAAAGAAATTGGATTCTAACGTAATTCATTTTACTACATTTAGTTACGTTTAGCCGTGTTTGGCCGAAGTTCACTACGGCTTAACGATGTCCCGCTGATGTTAAACATACCCTGTATAAATACCTTACTATGTAAATACAGTTTCATTAACGATTTCCCCAAATTCCTTTTCTGTTTTTTTTAGGCAGAGATTGGACGGACGTCGGGTCTTTGACGAGGACGCCAGCTATTATAAGCGATAAATTCTCATTATCCCTCGTGTCATCAATTTCGCGGCGCGGAAATTCATCGTTGCCAGGGCTGCGTGAAAAATATCCAGGCCAAAGGAAAGGAACAGCTGAGAGAGAGAGAGAGAGAGAGAGAGAGGGAAAAAATGGAGGAAGAAAAATGCGAGAGAAATAAAAGAGAGGAGACCGAAGAGAGAGCTGCTAGTATCAGGTCGGTGAGGTACGTATAGACGATTTTGAAGTGGATACATGAATAAAAAATATACCGCTAACACGCGCCGACCTATTTCGGCTCTCTTTCTTCTCGCTTTCTCGTAGCCATGAATATTAAACGCGTATAGTTCGTGAAATGTTACGTCGCTAGTTATCGAGTGGAAAATTTTTAGGGAATTAATCGATACATCGATCCATCTTTCACTCTGTTTCTTTTCTTTCCCGATTGATTTCAAGCGACGAGGAATCTTTCTCTCGTTCGTGCTTAGGTTCAATTAGAAACGTTCTAACTTAGAAAGAGATTTTATTTCCCCAGGCTACGGATTTTGAGGGAAACGAAAAAACATGTCGAACGTTTAAAGAATAACAGTTGGTGAATTAATTTCTCCGTTTGAGTTGAATGTGTTTTTCTTAAATTACACTCGTGAATGTGTAAATTTGCGTATGCTCGTCGCGACTGATTATTTTCTATTTCGTGAGATGCTTCAAGCTACGAGGCTGCGAAAAGGTTATAAGGGATTTTCTTGTAAAGCGAGTTATTTTCTAAGTGTTGATAAGATGTTGATTTTGTATTATTATTCATAACAAGCACTGTCTTATTACTTTGTTATGAAAATGCTAATGACGGGTGGAATGAACAGGGGATGAATGAAATTATGTCCTCGAGGATTTTTAATAAGACAAAAGATGAGAAGTGACTCCCAACTTTGATAGAGAGAAATGATGATACGATGATTTATGAAAAGTGGCAAGCATTGTTTCTTCTAGTTGTGTATTTAAAAAATACAGATATCTCTGAAGGAAACTTTGAACATGAACGCACATGAATTTTTCCCTAGCCTTAAACACAAGTAAGAAACTTAAATGTTCATTTCACTTTCCAATTTGAAACTTTCACTCAACACTCACTGCTAGAGCAACAAGTCCAAACGTTACATTCTGTTGCCTCGAAGACAACAGAATGCAAATAAAGATAGTAAAAGAAGAAGAACGATTACATGAAAGTTAGAATACGTCACATTGTGTTGTACAATTGAATTGTAAACTTGTAACAAAATCGTCTAATCGTCGATGACGGATCTCAAGAAGCTATTTTCGATTCACACGGATAGTGTAAAAATCTTTGCAGAAAAATTCCTCCACCTTTTTAATCGAACGAAGAAACAAACGAATGAAAGAAAGAGACGAATGTTACAGAGGTTTCATAAACAGTTCAAACTTATCATCGATGTCTTCGCATCAGAATTCCTCCATTCCTCGAATCAGACAAATTAAACAATAAAACGAAAGGTACGGATGTTCGTTCGCCACTATACACTTAATATCACAATAATTTCGCAAATAACGATTCAAGCTCATTATCAGTGACTGCTCCACCTCTTGATCAAAACAAGAAAACAAATTCAATAAAAAAAAGAACGAACACATCCGATAAAGTTCGTTTGCCATTGTACGATCAGCGTTTCAATAATTCATAATCGATTCAAGATCGCGTAAAGATTCCAATGAGGGACCAAACAAGTTAAACATCAATTCAAACTCAGGTAAAAATTCACCCTGCCAGTCGCGCGAGAAACCAAACGAATTGACCGTCAGTCGATTCGAAACTCGGAACAAAAATTCCTTCAGCCAATGGTCGAACGAGAAACCAAACAAATTGAACGTCCGAACACCTCGAACAAAAATCCCTTCGTCCATCGGAGAAGAGAAACGAAATCGAGTTAAGGAATTAACCGAGGCTCGCGTAGAAACTTCTCCGCCCTCTGAGAGAAACGAATTAAGAGAAAAGAAAAAAAGGCGCGGACGCTGCGATAAAATTTTATTCATGCCGTTACGTACATACATACATACATACATACATACATACACGATCGCGATCGTCACGTACGATTAACTCCTTAAGCAGAGAGGATGGTCGGGTTCAAACTCACCGCCCCGTGTCCTCGCGCGGAAAAAATCTCCAGCACCCTTTTTTCGAGCAGGTTGGACGAACACTCGTGCGGAGCGCGGCTCGCACTGAGCTCGCACGCCAAACGAATCCGGGGTCCTCGTGTTCCTTCGCCGCCACTTGCTCGCCTCCCTCGGCTTTCCAGCTACGTCGGGCACGATGCGCAACCTCGGAATATTTATGCCACCATCCCGCTTCCGTTCCAACCCTCCCCGCCGACCGAACGAGCCGTTCGAAACGAAAATTGTTTCACGACTCGGCAACGTGTCCTCCACCCTCTCCCCTCCCCCTTTCTCGCCCACCCACCCACCCCCTCCTCTTCACCCCCATCGACCTACGTGTCCTCCACGCCTCGGCCTCAGCTTCCTGCACCCGCCAAATGCACCTGACAAAATCTTCTTCTCTTATGCAAATAAACGAACGATCGCGAGAACGCTGGATCAGCCGCGTGTTAAACGCGCGAGGGAACCTGAAGGTCCGGGTATTACGTTCCTCGGGGCGCGAAGAGATATTTAATTTTAAAACTGACGTGAATTGTTTGTGGGCGCGCTTGACTGGTGGCGAATGGAACGAGGGGGTGGAATTTGAGACGCGTCGTTGTTGTTGATATTTTTTTTCGGGATTTCGTGGAGATCGAAGCAGTCACGTGTCTTCAACAGTAGAATTTAGAACGTCGTTCGTTATTTTTCGATATTTTTATTTTTGGAATATCTGACGTTGGATATCTTCGTGAGGGGTGCAAGTATTATTATTAAATCTCCCAATTATTATTTTGTTTTTCTTTCTTTTTTTCTTTCTATCACGAAGGGAAAAACAGAATTATAACGAACTTTATTATTTTAAATTGCATTAATTGTAAGTACATTAAATCTTGTGCCATAAATGAATTTTTGTAAAAGAAGAAGTTGGTTAGACATTCAGGCAGTGTTGGACAAAAGAAAATTTTGCGATAGAGACAGTACGAGTGCCAATACTGTACCAAAGTTTAACCTTCGTTCATTGATTTTATAAAATTTTCTCAAAAATATCGTACGTTCTTTTTTTTTTTTTTAAGTCACTTAAATTTTCTTTTGTTCGTCATTGTATGCATTGGATTGGAGTTTAACCACTGGATTCCTGAATTGTTTCACGGGTAGTATACAAAGTCGATAAAAGCGAGCCAAACAAATGTATTCAAATGCGAGTGCTCACGTGCAGCTGGGAACCACAGTAGTGTGTGCCTGTCTATGGTCAGACGCGTGCAAACAGGTGGAAAACACGAATTAACAGTAACATCTGCGCGTTAAATCTTTCTACACCCTGCCGCGATTGTTATTGAAATCCCACGCGTTTGTTCTTATCAAGTTCCTGCTCTTTCGCAGAAATTCTCAAATTTCTGAAGCATTTATTCGCGTGGCTCGTAAAAATTTTGAACTTTTATGAAAATCTTCAGGTCGAAGTAAAAAAAGTAACTTATTTCTTTCATCGTTTAATGTACGGTATTATCTTTCACATTTACATTTAATATTTAGTAAGAAAGTAGCAGATTTTTTAAATAGCCTAAAGAAAGTAATTGAAAATTAGTATCAACTTTCAACATACACCAACAGAATATATATAAAGTTAAAATATTTTTGGAAACTAACGAATTGAAGAATATTACAGTATCGAAATCCCTCTAATAAATTAAAATTACAGTAAAATTATAATAACCATTAAAGAAACACTTTAGAACATTTTGAAGGATCACAGAAAATAATTCCAACCAAGAGTATACAACTTCTAGGGAAATATTCCAGAAGAACCATAGCTCACGAATGAAACACCTATTCAAACATATCCTTCGTTCAAAACTACAAAAATTAACAGTATTTACAAATTTACAGTACTCGAAAAATATAGAGTGGGCCAAAAATCACTTCCTACTAAAACAAAAAGATCCGTAACTTTTTTTCATTCATGTACTTTCCCAACATTCGAATGAAATAATTTTTAAAACATAAATGAAATAAATTGCGTTTAAACTGGAATTTAATTTAAAATTAACAAAATTGTTTTTTCCCCCTGGATAGTTGATATTTTATTTACCAAAAAAAAAAAAAAAAAAAATAGGTGGGAAGAAACTTTTCACCCACTCTCTGTATTAATACTCTGCTCTAGATACTCTTCGCCTTACGACATACCTTACAAGAATACCAGATCTTAGGTACAAAAGTATTTCATCGATCTGTCTCAGATAAATCGATGCACAAGTCGCCAAGGTCAGTATCGTTGAACGAACGCGTTTCCAATCAAGTTCCCATGAATATTTGGTTGGTCGATCGCGCGGAAAAACTTTTAGATAGCGTCTAGCGACGTGCAGCGGATTCATCATCGCGCGCGCGATCTATTCCCCCCGTAAACGCGCCGCGTTTCCATGTAACACTATATCCAGCGCGTAAACGTGGCCACGTGAACAGGGGAAGGCGGCGAGTGTACGTTAAATATTATGCCGTGGCTGGGTTGGTTAATTGATCAGAGCAAGCCAGTTAGTTTCATTACGTTACCTCCATCTTCGTGGGTTTCGCACAATAGAGGCCTCTTGCGGTATCGGGGCCACTAGGACTGGCGTGCGTTCTAGAGTCTCTTTATCGGAGCGAGACTCGTTCACCGATTCGAATTCTGTTAGTCTTTTTTTTTCTTTTTTTTTTTTTACCTTTCACTTTCTCCTTCGGCATTTTTTTTTTTCTCGCGTCTTGCACGAATGATAAAACGTGAATTTTAATAGCCGATGATTTATCGCGGTATTATAAATATTTTAGTGTCTATAATGGTGAAACGCGAGTTTTAATACGAAGCAGTGTTGTAAACACTCTGATTTGTGGAACATGTAACGACGAATGTTTGACGGCATTTCTTTGCGTCAAAAAATGAAATTTTACGACAGGTTGATCGAAAAGAGTGAAAATTAGGAAATTTTTGCTTCAATTTTTCAACATGCTCTCGTCATGAATATTTTATCGCGTAAATTTTTGAAGTTTAATTATACATTTATGTCGTGATTTTTCACTTCTCGTCCAGTTATTCTAATTAATCATTTGTAATTATTATAATATAATGGTGTCACGGCTATTGTGAAAATTCGTAGCCGTTCCATTTCCCTTTCAATATGGCATTGTGTAATAATCATTATATTATAATCTGAATTTGATATTCAAATGAAACGTTCAGTAACTAATTTTCTAACGTGTATCGTATTAATTATTAAATTTTCGACAATGATCGTTCGCATAGCGGTGCATAGTGTAGTCCAATTTTTGCTGCGAAGTAGAGCGACTGGTAGCAAGCAAGTATTTATTGTTTAATAAATCGTTGTTATGCTACACGCTGCGCAACAACGAACAATCGGACGAATCTCTGATTCAACATTCAGCGTTATTGTTTAATCTCATGTAAACTGATGCGTATCGTTAATATAGTGAAACCATAATATAGTGATCCCATGTCAGATATTACCGATATAAGTGTCATGTTGGAATTGATTTTACATCTGACGAACGTCACCAATTGAACGCTATTGTTAGATACGTATAACGATAAAGGAATAAATAGAACTATGAGAGCAAAAACTGCATAAATTTCAAATCTATTAGGGAAATTCTTTCGATGCCTGTACGATGAATGTATCCTTGGAAAAAGTTCTTCTCGATCACCATATATATAGATCGAACGCATAATTTTTCGATTCTATTTCCCAGTCTATCCTCTTTTCCAATATACAACTAACTTCCCGCATCGACTTGTAAACTGTTTTCCCAGCTTCTTCCCGCTTCGATCCACCCTTCCGATCAGATTTTGCTCGAACGCGAAAATTCTCATTACAACACGTTGTTACATCATGCCATTCGCAAGAGAATCAACCTCGATCACCGATATTTGTGCAAAATCATATTTTTACAAAGACATTCTTTTCCGTTAAAGAAAAAGAAACGAACACGTAAATTTTAAATGTAAATAAATTTATACGATATGTTTACGAATAAAAATTGTTTCATTTAACAAATAACACTCGAACGTTGATGTTTCGTGCATTTTTTTCTTTTTTTTTTTTTGTATGACGTAGATTTTTTAGTTTTCTTGCGAGTAAATGAAACTTGTATAAAAAGTTAAATATTTTCGTATCGATTGTAATGATAATATACTGTTTGAGATCGCAATGAAGATCTTTGAAAGTCTGAGGTGGAATATTTTTATTATTTTTATTATTTATATATTTATTTGTATATAATAAAAGAATAATAGCAATATAATGACAATAAAATAAATATAATAACTTATTATATTAATTTATATATTTATTATATTAATAAATAATAATAATAAAAATTAAAGTTTATAATTTATATTAATATAGTAATAATAATAAAATAAAATTTATTTTTATTACATTTATTATTTATATATTTATTTATATATCTTTATTGTCTATTCGTGGTTTTCATTCAAAGTTTCTGCAACTTCCTATAAATAAAAATTCATCAATTATAAAAATCATCAATTATAACACGCGGAAAATTCAATTTTCTTCTAGAAAAAGAAAAACATTGACCATTCAATAATTTTCACCAGAACGTTCCTCAACTGTCCCAGAAACTTCCCTGAAGATCCACAATTGAATAATATCTACGATCAATTCGAGAACCACTCACTTTGTCGAAAGAGGAACGACGGACGGAAAGACACGAGCGAAACGGGAAACGGAAATAGAAAAAAAAAAAAAAAAGGACAAGAAGCGCGTGCACGAGAATTACGCGAGGTCCGAAAGATCGTGGAGGGCATCGTTAATGACCCACTGTAAAGTGGCGAAGAATTGCACGCTGGCACGCTCTCCGCTCGTACCCTGATCGAATGCAGGGCCTCTAAAATGCCTGGATTACGTCCGCAAGTTTTGTTATCGTTGCCAGAGCGAGGTGATAGAGCTTTAGTGCAAGGTTAGTCGGCGATGAGTGAAGTGGCAATCCTCTGCGCGGCCATTGTTCTTCGGTAGCGGCTAGGACCAGAAGGGATTTCAATCGAATTCCTGCCGTGAGTACACTTGATCCGCCGATACACAACTGGCTGAGAATATTTCTGTGAAAATCAAACGAGCGAGTCGACTCTGGAATGCATCATCTTCGAGACTGGTCCTAGTGGTTTCAGTTTGTTTCGATCGCGACGAAGAGTTAGCTCTCTCGAGATCGTTCAACGATTTTTCCTTAACTTTTGTGTCTGTCGAATGTTGGTCTTGGCATCTTTGTTATTACAGTAGTTTGATCGGTTTTGGTCGGGTGCTTTTTTAACGTTGCAATCGCGAAAATGTATTTTATTTTGTTTGTGAATTAGAAGTGCTGGATCTCGATTCTACTATGTCTCGTTTCCCTAGAAATAGGTATCATCGCGAGTCTTTCTAACAGATTTAGAATATTTTGAGTATTCTATAGATTTAGAATATTCTCGATCAGGCTTCCAAAATTATTCTTAAAGTTTTACGTTCGACTCGTTTGTTGAAGGTTTGTGAAAAAAGTTCCTTATTACGTGTGATTTTTGGGACATTTTTATAATTTTATTTGAAGATTTTTGTTGATCGAATTGTAGATGTTTGTTGGGAATATTCAGATATTTTAACGAAGACTTTTTTCCTAATACTTTAAATATTTAATATTTAAAATATTTAATATTTAATATTTAATATTTAATATTCAATATCCAATATTTAAAATATATTATTAAATATATATAATATTTCTTCTTTCAATTCTTTCGCAAAATTTGGCTTTCTTTCGAATTTATGAATTTTATATTACAATACATTTTTTTTTTTTATTCATTCCAAACATTCATCAATGTTAAAAATTTATAATAATTCTCAGTAATTCGAATTTAGTGAGTTTGGTCTTAGAAGAGTGGTTCTCTGTTTCTCTGTTAGAGGCTACATAAGAGACTCGAAAGTGGTTAGCTCAGGAGAAAACGCGTTTCACAGAAATAATTACTTCATTCCTTTGTATCAAACGCTTATCACGTGCAATTAAAATGCGTGCCGAAAAGAAAAGGAATAGAAAAATCTGCTGCGTTTAATAGCAAGTCAATTTTAAACGACGAAGTCTTAATCTTTTCAGCAAATAACCCACAATTTTTATCTTTTGTATGCCAACGCTCTTTGTCGATTTGAAAATTATGACTTTCATAAACGAGATGAGAACTTGTCAGATAATTTGTTCGTTAGAATCATCTTATTCCTTGTTTAAAGATCAAATTTCTAAATTCGTAAAGAAACATATTTCATAATTATGGAGGGAGGGGAGGAAGGAGTTAAACTGAAGAGTCGAATTTTAACGAAAAAACCGTTCTTCTATAAACACTGGATAAACATATTCATAATCAGATTTAAATAAATTTGATTTAGCAAATTAAACAGCATTGTGTAATTATTGATCATTTTATAAATTTATAAAAAGAATGACGTTACTTGCCTCACTGAAACTCTAAAAGAAAATAATAACAATTCGAAATGAAACGAACGTCTCTAAAAATCTTCAAATATTCAAAAAATTCTCAGAAACGAGCACTTGTAGAATATTCTACAAACAGAATTAATTATTCAGTTCAATGATACTTGTGTATTTGAAACGCATCTAACGGTCACAGCATCAATATTTCTCTGCAATTCCAATAAAAAAGGACGCACGCGTCCCCGAAAAATCATCTGACATCGGAGTATATCGCCTGAATTTAGCTTTTCGGCGAAAAATTCCCAGCGAATCACTAGCTATTGTCCCAGGGATAGTAGTGGTGGCTGCACGGATTTTCCGAGGCCACGGTGCCCAGGTAAACCGATATATTTTGAAAAGCAAGGAAGCCCGCGGAACGGCACAACAAAAATAAATTGAGAAGATTAATAGCAATCACCACGTAGGTCGGGTTACACTATTGTTTGACCAACGTCCCTCCTAAACTTCGAAACTGGGTTGCATAACGCGGTCGAGGCACGAGTTCAGCCCTGCATCGGGTTAAAGTTTCATCGGTGCACGCGAAAGAAAGCCCAGACGAACCGATAATCACCGCTTCGGGCTGTGAGAATTTAACGCAGGAAGTTGAAATTCCGCACCGGGACTCCTCTGTCCCATTCATTAACGCGTGCAAAACGCGTAGTGACTACTAGCGCCACGCGAGTGTTAATTACGATATTTCTACGCGACCGACAGAAAAATTTCGAATTGTGCACGTGGTGTATTTGTTTATTAAGTTTGTCCCGGCCTCTTAAAGTTATGAAGAGTTTTTAAACGAAGAAAGTGTTTATTTTTAAATAAATATCTTTTAGTATATTTGTCCAATATATTGTAATATATTATAGCCATATTGTATTGTAATTATATACGGTTATATATTACAATTGTAATATTATAATATAATATATATTGTAACATATTACAATAATTATATTATTATTGCGATATAATTCTTTTGCTATATTTATTCAATGTATCGTAATATATTCTAATCATATGTTATATTATAATTATATACGGTTATATATTACAATTATAATATTATAATAGAATATATATTGTACCATATTACAATAATTATATTATTATTGCAATATAATTCTTTTGGTATATTTATTCAATGTATTGTAATATATTATAACCATATGTTATATTATAATTATATACGGTTATATATTACAATTATAATATTATAATATAATATATATAATATAATATAATATATATTGTACCATATTACAATAATTATATTATTATTGCAATATAATTCTTTTGGATTTATTCAATATATTGTAATATATTATAACCATATATTATAAAATAATGATATATGGTTATATATTACAATTGTAATATTATAATATAATATATATTGCAACATATTACAATAATTATATTATTATTGCAATATAATTCTTTTGGTATATTTATTCAATATTGTAGTATATTATAATCATATATTATAATCATATATATTATAATTATATACGTTTATATATTTCAATTGTAATATTAGAATATAATATGTATTGTAACATATTACAATAATTATATTATTATTGCAATATAATTCTTTTGGTATATTTATTCAATATATTGTAATATATTATAATCATATATTATATTATAATCATATACAGTTATATATTACAATTGTAATATTATAATATATTGTAACATATTACAATAATTATACTATTATTGCAATACACGTAATATAACCTGTAACGAGTAAACCAATTATTTTAATATCGATTATGAAATTATCTGTATAACACTCTAGCAGGAACTAAACGTGAATTAGTTTTATCTGAAAATAACAATTCTCTCATTTCCAATTTTTTGGAAAATTTCGTTTCTTTTTTCTTTTTTAATTTTCAAGTTCTATGGAACACGTACAAAGTGTTAGTTCTGCTGAGAATATTTTCACTTATTACGAATTTATTTACCTACGAATGCATCTCTATGGTTATTTAGCGTTTCTACGTTTTTTGTGTTTTAGTTCCATTTCCTTTTCCAAATACTGAAAGTTATGAGTAAATATCTTTCTTGAGTAAATTGACCGGAAGTGAAGTTACTTGAGAGAAGCCAGGCTAGAATCTCTCTAGAACTGTCGCAGTAGTCGAAATAAGGCAGGCTCGTAATATTTTACGCCGGCTCGTGCAATCATTATGTTCAAGAGAGCACGTGGTTCAAGTTCATGTTTGTCATTAACGTTGCGCAACTTTCATGCATTATTTTGCCGCTTGGCTCGCAATAAGTTAATTGGCGACGTGATCAAGGGCGCTCGTCAAGCGGAGACGCGGAAATTCAAGGCGTGGAAGCGGCGATCGAGGGGAGCGAGAATTTCTCTTCGCCGAGGAAGAGAAAAGTTCATCCATTCGAGAGGAAATAGACTTTTAAACGAACACCCGTGTAATTCCTTTTCTCCCTCTTGTATTCTCTGTTTGTTTTCTTCTTTCTCCGACGAAGAGGAGAAAAAAAAAACAGAAGAAAACTTATAATTGCCGTCACGATACAATTTCAATTTCTTTGTTGCTGCGAGACATTTTAAAGGAGTTTCTCTCAGTCTGACACGATCTCGCGGAGCATTATTTGAACTTTCAGCGTTTCTGGGGCAGGGCAAACTTTTGGAAAATGTCTTTCATCGATTCGCAATATTCGAATACGCCGATGTTTCTTCATCTCTTGTTACAACTTATTAAGAAGAATTTTTATTTTTTTCTATTTGCAAATATTCTTTCTTCTTTTCATTCATTCCGTTCTACGAAGAACTACGAGTTTGCTGCACGAATTTATTTTCGCAATTTACGGACGCGTCTAAACTCTTCATTTCGCGATTCCACGTTAAATTTTAATGCCGTCTGAAGGTTAGAATTATTCCGCATTCGCGTCTCATTTAAAATTTAAAGCCTTGCTGCATTAATTTGCAAGGGAGACAGCGAGTACAGGGGAGTTGTCTTATCCGTATGCTATGGCGCTCGACGAATTTACGACTTGTTAATCCGAGCGACACGCAACAAGTATCTTGCTTTACAAGTATCTTGTTTGCTCGTTTCAACTGGTTCGATGAAAATTTACGTACAATCAAAAAAAAAAAAGGACAATACAGTGTCGTGTAACTAACTTTTGTATTTACTGGCCAACGAAATTGGATTTCTAACGCTGTAATAATAAATCGAACAACTGGAATAAGGTGGTTCGTGTATTAAAGATGCAGAGTGATTCGTAGAGAAACATGGATAAACCAAAAAAAAATTGAGAGTTTATACAATGCTGAATAATGAAAGAGATTTTAAATATAATACAAAATACAAAGAGTCTTCTAATTGTTTAATTTATATTGGAGTTACTGTGCTGTTTAATTATAAAGTCATAGATGCGATTTGTCTCCACAAGAAATGTTCCTTCAATAATATTAATTTTCGTCGAAAGACCAGAGACTGATTATTAGAAGAAATGAAAATTCAATTGATTAAATTAAATAAAATCAAATTGAATGATTTCATTGATTTTTGTGCGAGCACTTCTTTTACAGAAGACAATTTACACTGTGAATAATTTGCTCGTGATTTGCTCGTGAAATCAAAACTTTATATTATAAATACTTCATAAATACTCAAGTAAGATATAATATAATAATAATAGATATATAATAGTTATATAATATAGTAATAATAGATGGGAGCACTTTTTTTACAGAAGACAATTTACACTGTGAATAATTTGCTCGTGAAATCAAAACTTTATATTATAAATACTTCATAAATACTCAAGTAAGATATATAATAATAATAATAATAGATATATAATAGTTATATAATATAGTAATAATAGATGGGAGCACTTCTTTTACAGAAGACAATTTACACTGTGAATAATTTGCTCGTGAAATCAAAACTTTATATTATAAATACTTCATAAATACTCAAGTAAGATATATAATAATAATAATAATAATAGTAATAATAGTAATAGTAATAGTAATAATAATAATAATAGTAGTAATAATAATAATAATAATAGATATATAATAGATATGTAATAGTAAATATATAAGATATATAATAATAATAATAATAATAATAATAATAATAATAATAATAATAACAATGGTGTAAAATATCACAGTATTCGAATATTAATGAACAGAGAGCGAATTTTTACGCATGTATAGAAAATTTGGAAGCGCAAAGACGTCCGTAATATTCAACGAGTAGGATAATTTCCCACTTGGGTTTCCACTTCTTTCATAAAGCTACCACAGAGTAAAAGCTTTCGCAAAAATAAAGAAAACACCCGCGGCCCGTTAGTAACAGTCACTTATCTCGAGAAAAATTAGAAGTTTCAGCATGATGTTACAATTGCGAAACACGATGTGCACGGTAATTCAACGCGGTCGATAAAAAAAAAATAACGTGTAATAATAAGCGGCGCGCGAAATGTAACGATAAGGAACAGTTGGTAAAAAAAAAAAAAAAAAAAAATAAAACACCATTATAGCGCCTATTTGCAGCTGGCGTATCGATCTGGAAACTCATTATAAACGTGAGTGTGTTACGGCCATGTTTGCGGGCTGTAGCCGCAACCGGGAATAAAAGATGGCAAAATTCCGCGGATAGGTTTGACAGCGTCGCGCACGTTGGGCACAATGCCCCTTGATTATTCGTGTGATTTTATTCTGGCCGCCACGACAATTTCCAGAATTCTCGGCTTCATAAACCGGCTACAGTCGAGCCGTGAAAGTGCTCGGATACAACAGCGAGTGTACACAACGTGTTCGTTCGTTCGCAATTCTCCTCAATTGACACCGTTTCAATTCCGCGTACGCCGCGCGTTTACGCAACACGAGTTCTGACACAGGAAGTCGCCGAACGCCATAAATCTGTCGTTCGACAAACGATCGATCGATATTAAAGTGATCTTAAACGGAGTTGGACGCGCGTCAAGTAGATCGTCTGCCGGAAATCGAGGCTGGCGACGACGAAGCAGTTTCGCGCGCTTGTCACGCGCAAGTATTAGATTGTTTTTAAATGGCGTGACGCGAAATACCCGCGTTTGGACCTCTGGACTGATTGCTGAAACTGCTCTGCAGCTCTTGCCTCGTAGGATATCGTTTGCGAACGAAACGAAAATATTGTTGAGACTCGACGAGTTTCCCGGGGAATCTCTCTCTGCTATTCTATCTAGGTTAGGGTTCGAACGAGGTGCGGCGTAGAATTTTGAAACGACTGATAAATTCGAAGGCACTAGATCCTTTATACAACTATTAATTTCGATACGTGAGAATACGATTTTATTACAATTCTCACGATCTCTTCGTAAAGAACAACTTGAAGAATAACCTAGCCTAATTTCGACGCATTAATCATATAACGCAGTAATGCAATAAATTACGCAATATCGACTAATTATGTATTAATATATATATTAATATATATTATTAATTTATATACTAATATATTATATTATATTTATATACTAATATAATATATTATAATATATATAATATATATTATAATTTATATTACTAATATATATAATATATATATTTATAATTATAATATATATTAATTTATAACTAATATATTACTATATATAATATGTATATTTATAATTATAATATATATTATTAATTTATAACTAATATATTACTAATATATATAATATATGTAACTAATATTATAGTATTATATATACTATATTATAGTATTAATATATATAACTATATATCACCATATTATATCATATTACGACATATTATACAATATTACACGTTCTATACATTATAACGGCATTATAACGTCTTCTCTGATTTAGGATCTTGGAGTGGGTACGTTATGAAGTTATTGTGAAATATAGCAAACAGATATTTTGAAACGTCGTGCATTTGAGATTCTCAGTCGTTACTAGAACACATTTTTCTTTATGCGATATATGTATCTTCTAAACGATCATATTACCAAATGTATATTCTTTCAACTTTTAAATTGCATCAGTTCATCTTTAAATTACGCGGTAACAAATTGTACCAACTGCTTGAAACAGTCTGTACACCACGTCCAATAAAAACTACGTTGCCAGGAAATTAACATGCAGGAACCATTCAAACTGACTGAAAATTGAAAAACAAATCGTATCGATTATCGAGTACAAAAGTCGCGAGGCATCTGAAAATATTTTAAATTCGTTAAATCTGCTCCATATTATTTGACACGTGTCTAAATCTTCTGTTCATTTTTTTATTTTGCAATTAAATTCATTAAATGTGTCTCTCTCAGAAGAAAGAGAATCGTACCTTATATTTCTGCATTTTGTTCCTTTCTTAACGTTATTTCTTCTTGAACATTATGAACTAGTAATTACAATTGCATGTTTTGCAATTTAATACATTTAATATATTTTCTTCGCCTACTTCGTCGATATCCAAAGATTGCAAATTCATCGTTGATATCATACTTTATATCACTTCTTGAATTAATTAATTCAAATAAATACTGGGGATTCCTTAACGATCATTGATGTTCACGGTATATCTGTTGATGCTTCTATTATGAAAAAACATTATATTACGTCAACGATCATTAACGTGTTAACTAAGTCCATTATCTATTATCGGCGAATAAATTAACTGTTCACACGTGGATATTCGGAATTATATTTCACATTAAACGCGTCGATCGAAATTTCAAGAGACTGAAGTATTTATAATGCAACAATGATCAATTATTGTTTGCCATTTAGGTTTCTACAATTTTACAAAATTTACAGAAATTGGACTATTTATAATATTATAATATTATATAGGATTACTGAATCCTTAATCGGTTAAATATCTTTCGTCTAGTTTCTACAATTTTCAAAATTTAAAGAAATTATGGTATTTCTAATATTGTGATCAGTTGTTATCCTTGGTTGAATATCTTACATTTAATTTTCATAGCTTTACGAAATTTAAAGAAGCTGAAATATGACATTATGACAAATTATTCCTTGTCATTTACTGTACTTTCAGAAAATTCAAAGAAATTAATGTAGGCATTTATAATATTATGATAAATTGTTACTTGACCCTCAATTGTTAAATATCTTTCATCTAATTTTAATAATTTTAGAAGAATTAATGGTTAAATATCCTTCATCTAATTTTGATAATTCTAGAAGAATTAATGGTTAAATATCCTTCATCTAATTTTGATAATTCTAGAAGAATTAATGGTTAAATATCCTTCATCTAATTTTGATAATTCTAGAAGAATTAATGGTTAAATATCCTTCATCTAATTTTGATAATTCTAGAAGAATTAATGGTTAAATATCCTTCATCTAATTTTGATAATTCTAGAAGAATTAATGGTTAAATATCCTTCATCTAATTTTGATAATTCTAGAAGAATTAATGGTTAAGTATCTTTCATCTAATTTTGATAATTTTAGAAGCTGAAATACTTGTAACATCGTGATAAATTATTGCTTGTCATCTCTACGATTTTACGAAATTTAACGAAATTGAAATAACATTACGATAAATTACTATAAATAAGACAGAAGAGAATGAATTATACACACAGATCCAAATTCAATTTACAATCGAACAGTTCACAAAAACTCCAAACTTCAGAGAGATGTTTAATTTCTTTTTAACATTCCCCGTGTGTCTGTCGCGTTTCCATTCAATCAGAATTCGTCCAAGTACTCGACTTAGTTACTCAGGGCCGCGATAGCCGCGTTTTCCGCTCGCACGATTAGTCACGACGTCAATTACTTCATTGTGCAACGACACCTTTTTCCCTCGTTTCTCGCCAATCGTATTCCCTGTTACCGAGAGACATTGCTCGACACGCCCGCGTCTTTAAACGCTAAATACCTTGAATATTAATGTCTCGGCGAGGTTCGATAAAGTTCGTTTTTACCGATGATGAAATTCACTCGAGCAACATCTCGGAATGGAAAAACACCGTGTGACGAGGACGTGCACGCGAGTGTGTAAAAATATATGTAACTACATAGTCTACGTGTTCCTTATACGAAATTTTTCAAAGACGTGTGTGTGTGTGTTTGTGTTTTGCGCAACGTTGTGTGCATATTCATTGCTCTGCGATTAATTATGTGACTATGCAGAAATAATTCGATGCAGAAACAGAGATAATCTATGAGATGGACATCACAAATCCGCAAGACCGTCCGGAAATTGTTTTTGCTGATTGAAAGCGTCAATTATATTTATTTCTGTCGAAAGTATACGTGAAATTTGAAGCTTGAAAGCGTGAAACGAATCATTAAATGACTTTCGAGTTTCTTTGTGAAACTCTGAGTCCGTCAATTATTAATCATTAAAACGAATCGTATATCGAATATCGAAAGCTACGTTGAAAGAAAAGACAGCGTAAGAGTGGTAGATAGTAAGAAAAAATTCAGGTTAAAAAACCGAAGATCGTGGAAAACTAAATATTTCAGTTGTAACATTATCTTGCAAAAGACGTACCGGAGTCGGAAGTTCGATTCAACATAATCGTCAAAGAAATCACCGATCTTGATAGAACTTTTATTAAGAATTTCATCCGCAGTGATACAATCGATGAAAGACGAGGCCCTCTGCGGTGAACTTCTCAAATTCCTCCGGGTCGAAAAATCCTTTTCAATCGAACTTTTCGGACGAGATCAGAGAGGCAAAACTCCAGAGAATCGAAGAAGCGTCTCTTCTACATACGCGGTGGCTATTAGTAATCGTACTCGAGGAGGGAAACGCGAAATTTCTTCATTTTTATGGTTTCGCGAGAGTGAAAAGGGGAACAGAGAATCGAAAGATAATGGGGGGAGGGAGGGGTGGAATTAAGAGGAACGCCGTGGGGTGTTTACAGTGAATCCCGGCCGCGATAAATCCAGCCTCCGGTACACTCGAAATTGCTTTTCGAGGATCGCCCTCGTACCGGATGCAATTAAAGAGGATCGCCGTACGCTCGTAATAAAATCCCCAAGTTTCGCTCGATGCTTTCCAGAATGAAAGAATCGGATCGCCGATTGTTCTCGCCTTGGCCTGCGAAAAGTTTCCTAACGAGCTTCCGATATAATTAATTAATTAATTAATTACTTGGAACGATAATACTCGCGAAGATCGTATAATTTTATGCACACCTTTGCTCGAAAACACTTAGGACGAGTATTACGACGTATTTGTTTTCAATCGGAGGAACGAAATGAAGAATTTATACCATAAAGAATCTGCAAAATGTTAGTACGATACAATTTGCTATTTAAGAATTCAAAATGTGAGATGTCCTGAGACTTTTGAGGAATGTGCGTTGTGTGAAAATGTTTTTAAAATTGACACTGCAACGACATACAACTGCCACTGATTATAGTGGTCGAATTTGAACATGTGTACAGGATATTTCTTGCAAACGTATATTTAGTAAGAAAAATTAGTGGCATAAATGCTCATCTTAAACGTATTGTTATAATAAGAGTTGAAAATAATTCTTCACTTCTCTACTTATTAATACAATTGATTATAGTTGTTTGAATAATCGTAGCATACTAAGTAGTTTTATTCTGAGTGTCTTCTAATTCCTAAACTGGATTTTCTGAATTTGTTCCAATGCAATCGTGATAGTCATAATAGAAATGTAAAAATATATTTTATATATATATATATATATATAAAATAAAAATATATTTTATATTTAATTTTTATATTTATAAAATAAAAATATATTTTATATATAATTAATTTTAATTTATTAATTTTATTATATATAAAATAAAAATATATTTCATATTTATATATAAAATAAAAATATATTTTATACACACACATACACACACGTAATAATACATCCATACATAGTATGTCTCTATAAGCTTCCGAATATTTTTTACGTGAATAAGTGTACAATCTCAATACGTAACATGGAAACTAGAAACTTGCCGATTTATCTGAATTTTAATTTCGATTTCGGCATTTGGTTCAAATTCATCGAACATTATTCATGTTATTTACTCACTTTATTGAAGACAGTTCGTATTTACGCGAGTGAGTAGAAGAATTGTAATGAACGACGGATCTAAGCACGTTCATCAAGGCAATTCTAATGGATTTAAATCCGATCTTGTAACGAAAGTTTAGCAGTTGTGCTCCGTGTTTAAGCAGCATTTCACCGTTTTTTCTATAAACGACACCACGCTGGCAATGTCGCGCGGATTGCGAATCTGTTCGCGGAAGATACGAAAAGTTATGAAGATCGCTACTCGAAAGTTCCCATTAGCCTACTTCAACCGGGTGCGTTACCCTCGACGACAACGACACTTGTAACCACCAGCGTTTCCACATAAAATATGCGAACATACTCTCGCAATAAGTATTTTCTTTTTTATATATATATATATATATATATATATATATATATAAAAAACAAAACCGCGCAGCGAACGATGTAGAATTTTGTTAATCAGCTATCGTCAACTTGACCGAGATGAAAGTAAGATAAATTTAAATAGTTAAATAGTTAGGATAACTAATGTTCCTTCTTTTATCGAGAAAAGTTCTTAAGAGACTAATCTCATTCAATAATTTTTCAATTTTACAATTTGCTTATTAAAAAGAATTAAAATTACAAATCATCATTTAATTGTTGAAGTAGTACTGACTACAATAAAACGATTATACGACTAAGCTGCTAAATGACTTCCAAGCAAATACTAAGTCAAATAAATGTCTCCCCCCATTCGACAAAGAGAACTCAATTGAAACCGTGCCGAAAACTGTCTGAAATCATTCAAGTTGCTCGAGTTTAGAGTCAAGTAGTGATAAAAAGATGGTGGCAATCTATTGAAATTAAATTAGTAGTTAGGAAATTCAAGGAATGTAACAGTGGTTATATACAGATTGTTTCATTATAAGCCATAAGAAAGGGAGGGAGGAGGGAGCAGAACGTCCGTTGAATGTACCACTTTCGACATACGAAACGCTTGTGTGCTGAACAAACATCGGACCAATCTCGGCCCATTCCTTCTCTCGTGGCCTGCTTTCTCGCATCTCCATCCCTGGAACCGTCCTTTCATCCCTCGTAGTCGCCGTTTTTTCGACGCTGCTCTCGCGTGATCGAAAGTAGCTCGAAAAGTCGTGAGAGGAACGGAAAGAAATTAGGGCGATGGTAATCGATTAGGGACAACGGACGATGAGTTCCTTTGAAGAAAACAAGAATCGTTAAATAACACGGGAAAACGGGAAATTCTTCGGGAATTTTGTAACTTTTAAAAGTCTCCAGAATTTTCAGGATTCATTTCAAAATTTTAGACTCTTAGTGACTTTGAAGATTTTAGTAATTTTGGGAGAGGGGGGGAAGTAACATAATTTTTAGTAATTTCAGGGTAATTTTAAGTAATTTTAGAGGGGAGTAACATAATTTTTAATAATTTTAGGATAATTTTAAGTAATTTTAGAGGGGAAAGTAACATAATTTTTAATCAATTTCGAATCTTTGAAACAGCATCTCCGATCAGTTTTAACAACTTTCGAACGATTCGATAATCTTTGTAACTTTTAGTAACTCGAAATCTTCCGTTTCTTTATATTAACCTCTGATTAATTTTAACAATCTTGGGGCTTCTAAAATTTCAAAATTTTAGACTTCTAGTGACTTTGAAGATTTTAGTAATTTCGGGTGAGGGGGCGGAGTAATATAATTTTTAATAAATTTCGAATCTTTGAAACATTATCTCCGATCAGTTTTAACAACTTTCGAACGATTCGATAATCTTTGTAACTTTTAGTAACTCGAAATCTTCCCTTTCTTTATATTAACCTCTGATTAATTTTAACAATCTTGGGGCTTCTAAAATTTCAAAATTTTAGACTTCTAGTGACTTTGAAGATTTTAGTAATTTCGGGTGAGGGGGCGGAGTAATATAATTTTTAATAAATTTCGAATCTTTGAAACATTATCTCCGATCAGTTTTAACAACTTGCAAACGATTCGATAATCTTTGTAACTTTTAGTAACTCGAAATCTTCCGTTTCTTTATGTTAACCTCTGATTAATTTTAACAACCTTCGGGCTTCTAAAATTTCAAAACTTTTAGTGACTGAAGATTTTAGTAATTTCGAGAGGGGAGGAGTAACCTAATTTTTAATAAATTTCGAATCTTTGAAACAGCATCTCCGATCAGTTTTAACAACTTTCGAACGATTCGATAATCTTTGTAACTTTTAGTAACTCGAAATCTTTCGTTTCTTTATGTTAACCTCTGATTAATTTTAATGACCTTGGGGCTTCTTGAACAATCTCCGGATCCTTCGATTTTTTTTTGGAGTCGTTGTTTACTAATTTGTTAACTGTTTCAAACCAAGCATCGAGACACTGTCAACACTGTGGAAAGATAAACTGAAGGACGAGGAGGCGTGACAGTTCTAAAGTACGAAACGAAGTTTGCGGAATTGTCAAGTGCTTTACCAAGCGAGACTTTTTATTCAAACGGAGCTCCCCTCGCGGACGGAAGTTTTTGCGAATTCTGAAACGATGCATGCAACAGGTTTTCCATTGGATGTTTTCCATGTTCGTAAATTAATTGTTAGGAATTTTAAAAGAGCGGCGTAACCTTGTTTGCGAGCCACAGCTGCTTTAAGTCTGATCGTAGATGGCTTGTTTCTACTGATATTCTCCATTCTAATTCTCCTTCGTAGATCATTATAAACTCTTCCAAACAGAAATTACTCGTATTTATGTGATCATTACGAATTCATAAGTGTATTCAAGCTTTTTTTTATTAATGGTGAGGCTCAAGAATATAAATTATGATGAATTTCATGTGATATGTCATGCAAATGATACCGTCGTGCAATTTACGTGTAACAACGATTAGATTTCTGATTCTACGATCAAAGGAAAAAGTAATACTTGTGAACGCAACAATGACGAGCATTTGCATCATCTTTATGCGAGTGCAATCGATCGAACTGAAAGAAGCTTTTAACGCCAGAACTGTTCGACGAGTAAAGTAAAGGATTGCATCAGTGAAATGATTAGAATGCGAGGGAAAAAGTTTACAGAGTACAACGGAGAAACGCAAACTTCTGCTCATATTATTTTGTAAAACCACTCAAACGCAACATTATAAATTTATAAATCTCTAAAAGTTCTTCGAGTCGTTTCTCGAGAGTTCACGTGATTAAAAGTAGCTTCAAAGAGAGAATGTTGCAACAATTTTTAGACAAGATACTCCAGAAAATTTTAAACAGAAATGAGGTGCCAGGTTTTGTAGAATATTACGTTCACGAGGAGCATTTTGGCTTTGATTCTTCGCTCGAAGCTTTGAAATTTTTCTCTCGTGTCGCGCGCCGATAAACGATGAAAACACTGAACTGATAACATGCACTGCTAAAATTAAGTAATCAAATTCCTCTCTCCAGACTCGAAAGAAACTAGAAACAACGATTGTTAGAAATTCTCTGATTTATCGATCATATTCTCTTTTTGCCGATCGATTGTGCATGATTCAGTGAAACGTAAAGTCAAGTATCGACGCATCGAGCACTAACGATGATCGGGCACGTTCAATTCTGCCACGCTTGTAATAATATTTGACCTGTTCGACAAACGTTCTCTAAATCGGCCAAGGTTGCTCGTTCGAGTTAAAATGAAAAACCACTCTGAACACTCCGAACGTTTGAAAAGCGAGTCAAATGGCAAGTTTTGTCAAGGTTTCCTCGAAAGGAATTTCTTGTTAACAATCAAACGCAATTAACAATCGTCGAGAATCAATTACCAGCGAAACCAAACGCATTTATCGATCGCGTACTATGATAATAATGTGTAAACCACGTCAAAACTATTAATTACAATTTCAAATGAATTTTTCTTTTTTTTTTTTTTTTGGTGCTAGATTATAGTATAGTAGGAATCTATCATTACATTGATTCTGGATAATCGAGGAAATCATGAAGCCTTTGATAAAAATCTTAACTCTGTTTCGAGAATTAACATGTTTTTTATGTCGTTTCTAATCTGGATCGGCGATCGCAGTAATTGATCAAATTATTGTGAGGTGTCTTGATTTCTTGAAATTTCGTAAGATCACAGAATCTTGTTGGGAAGATGTAAGCATGGAAAAATGTTAGGCTAGTGATGGGAATTTTCTTCCACTGCCAGGAAGAATACTGCCAGAAGGATATCTAAAGACAGGCATTTGATTTGAAACCTTCAAAACAAAAAGAAATATACTAAATAATATACTAAATACTATAATAATATTATACTATAAATATACTAAATAATATACTAAATACTATAATAATATTATACTATAAATATACTAATATACTGTAATAATAATATAATATACTATAATATACTAATATACTATAATAATATAATAATATACTAAATATACTAAATACTATAATAATATTATATTATAAATAATATACATTTAATTCGTATCTTTATTTCAAAATAATCTAATATATATATATATATATATATATATATATATATATATATATATATACAACAACAAGATATATTAAATAAAAATTTCACAAGTTAAGAATTACTTTCGATTCAAAGTATAAATCTAATATAATACAATAAAATATAAATCTAATATAATACAATAAAATATCAAGGTGCAAAGTTCTTATTAAAATTCGATATTTAATGAAAATTTCCTCAGTGGTGAAATTGAAATTAAGATAACATGTAACAAAGGGTCAATTCAATTGTTGGAATATTTTTCAAGGGTCAGAATTCAATTTGTTGGAATATTTTTCAAGTTTCTCGAGCAATCGGGACGAGGCTTGAAAGATCGGCCAGTTGATCGCCAAAGGAGGTTTCCGCAGTGAATGCGGCTGAAAACCACCAATCATACTATCGAGTAATGTCGCGTTAGACCAATCTGCATCCTTTCATTATACCAACACGTGCCTAAACTAAAAATGAACAACGTCACGAACGACAATTCGTCAGCAACGTTCGACGAAATTCAAGAAAATTTCCGAAAACGTCGTCGGTATAGCACGTTCCACGATCTCGGCCCAAGGACAGAAAGTGTTTCCCCTTAACGAGCGCCGGCGATAAACGGCCCAGTTTCAGGGAAATAGTTGCGCGATGCTGCAAACACGGTTCGATGAAAACAAATGATTCGCGTTCGATCCGTAGAATTGGCAGAGGAATGACGGTGTTAAATTATCCTTCAATGAGACTCCATCATTAGTATTCACGTGTATTTTGTATTTTCTTCTCAACTTTAGAGAAGTTCAAGAATTCAAGAAATGGAAACAGCATCGTTTTCCTGTCAGAAGTATAAATTTTGAAAATTACACAAATAATCCCCACGATTATTGGCTGACGAGAATAAATAGAAGCGATGTTGCTTGTTGGAACTTGATTGATCTCTAAATTTCGAGAGGTAGTTTCTGCGATTCTGTTCACGAGAAACGATGGAAGCAACGTCGCTTCTCTGTCGATTTTTTTCGAGATAATATATATATATATATATATTTATTTATATATATTTATATATTATTTATATTTATTTATATATTTATATATTATTTATATTTATTTATATATTTATATATTATTTATATTTATTTATATATTTATATATTATTTATATTTATTTATATATTTATATATTATTTATATATTATTTATATTTTATTTTTGTTACATTTATTTATTTATATATTTATATATTTATATATTATTTATATATTATTTCTATTATATTTATTTATTTATATATTTATATATATATATTTATATATATATATATATATATACAAACTTCAAAGAAGCAACTTTCTGCTACTCTGTTCGAGAATAAAAAGAAACAGTATCGATTCTTAACAGCGGAACTACTAAAGTAAGTTTCAAAATTCCTGGCAGAGAAATTAAGACGCGAGGAACAGGAGAAAGTTCGTGACATGATAAAGAGTAGAAGCTTCTATCGATATATTTTATCAAAAGTCACTCAAACACGCTGTTATAAATTTCTAAAATTTCCGTGGGAGATTGCAAACTGCTCATTTTTATTGCACATAAATTTCGAGAAACAATTCCCACAATTCCCTTCGGGAAACGAATAAAAACAGCGTCGTTGTTTCCTGTCGATCTACCAAAAATGCATAAACTTCGAAGAAATAATCTCCGCTGTTCCGCACAAGGGCAAATAAAAACCGAATGGACGTCGTTTCTTCATTCTGTTCCTAAAATACGCGACCTTCAGAAACTAATTCCCACTGTTCCGTTCAACAGCAGAAAAGAAAAAGGTACCACTTTCCCTACTGAAATCAAATCGATTCGAAGTTCGTTCAGGAGTCCATCTAGATTCCGACGGAAGAAAAAAAAAAAAAAAAAAAGAAAAAGAAAAAAAAAGGAAAACGAGGAAAAAATCGTTCCTCGAAGCAATCTAGGAAGGTTAAGCTCGTACGAAAGGACGCTCAAGATATAGCGTTTCTCTCTGGAGGGAAGGTAAATCGCGTTCATGGGCTTCCGGCCGCGTCAACGGCGACACGTTTCGTTTCCGGCTCGCAGCGACTTCCTCTTTAATCGTTGCAACGTTCTTCGTATCATTCTCGACGGTGGCAGTCCCTCGAGATGTTCAAAATCGATTCTAATTATTGTTATTATTTGTACGACGTTGCCAGTGAGATATCCTCCACGTGGCATGAATCATCAGCGACGATGCACGAGGCCTGCGAGCCTACGATTTGTAGCCTTGATAACCGGCCTGATGAATTATTGATGAGGCATTTGAATTCATTTGAATGGCGCGGCACGGAATCACGAAGAAATCTCCGAGTATCGACGAGAAGATACTATCGCCTGACCTATCGTCACCCTCATGCGATTCATGAACTTGCACACTATTTTCGTCCCCTTCATTCCTTCTCGTTTCCTTTTTCTTCCTCCCCTTTTCTCGAGCGTTTTCACGAGTTAATTTCAGAGGAAATTCATTTCTTATTTGGTTTCAGCAAGCACGAGGGATAATTTTAATAATTTTCCAGGGTTTGGAAAACGATCCGAGTTGTTCCCTTTCGCTTTCGTGGTGCTTTAGGGATGATTTGCTCTTTTTTGTTCGTGGCCTTTGCTCGACTTGGCTTTAATCGACGACACCGAGGAATTATTTTAGTAATTTTTAGAACGATTTCAGAGTTTTCTCCCGGTTTCACAAGATTTTCGTGAATCCATCTTTTACTACGTAGCGTTTAACGATAAAGGCTTATTTGTTTATTTGACTTTTCCTTGTTATCAACTTCTGTTTTAATTATTGAGGAAATGTTTTTAATAATTTCCCAGAGTTGGAATGATTTTTATAATTGTTCGAAGTCAGGATAACTTTGCAAATGAAATTTACTGTTATTTTGGCGCAATTGCTCACGATCCATAAACTTTCGTTCTGCTACTTTCTTTCCTATTTTCGTTGAAACATTCCGAGGGATCGATTCTTCTCCATCCACGTTGGCTCGCACGTAACTGTTTTCTCTTCTTTATTCTTTCTAAACTTCGTTATTGAATCTTTTTCTGTCTTAATGGATGTCGGAAGGAAGTTAGTAATTCCTTTCTTATTAGATCGAAAGTAACATCTAATTAAATTGAGTGGCTCGGGTCTCTAACAAATATAAATATGTGTCTTGTTTACGTCGTGAAAACAATCTTGCACACGGATAGCCTTGATTAATTCATTCAATACTTGATCAACTAATTAGAGGTAACTCGAGTCAATGATAATGATCATTCTTACGTTCCACGTTTCATCGATTATCCACATCGCTTTAAAGATTTTTTTCATCTCTGATTCTTTTTTCAAAAGGATCCGTCAGATTCTTTTCAAACTTCGATACCGATTTGCGACATTGACATCTCTCCTCTTTTTATTTCATTATTTTATTGTTTTTTACAATAAAATTTTTCCGCTGCTTTATTTTACTTTACGTCTCCGGATCGACGTTTTTTTTTTTTTTTTTTTTTTTTTTTCTTTTATGCTGTATCTACTGTACGTGGAAGGAATCGTCGATGTAATGTAATACAAATAGCCGATTCTTTTTCTTTTCTAATATCGATCGACACCGAGCCAGCTGAGCGTGACCAGCTCGACATTTCCAAGGATACCTAGCTGAAAACGCATAACAGCCTGGAATAAATTGAATTTACGGCCACCGGAAACCGTAGAAAACGAGCCTGAGGAACTTTCTGACGTCCGCCCGGTGGAAGTTACCGGGGAAACGATCGGGGAATCTTCGGTAACTCGCGAGACGAAGCTCGCTTGATTAACGATAGGGAGAGGACACGTCTTGAAAAAAATAAATGTGGTCACTAATATTCCAACGGAGGACGTGATATTAGGTAACTAAAGTAAATTAACACAAGTATACATTTACACAAATAACATCGTTATCTTTTAGCTATTATCTATAATTATCATTCCCTTTACATTTTTATTTATAAAAAAAATAAATGTGGTCACTAATATTCCAACGGAGGACGTGATATTAGGTAACTAAAGTAAATTAACACAAGTATACATTTACACAAATAACATCGTTATCTTTTAGCTATTATCTATAATTATCATTCCCTTTACATTTTTATTTATAAAAAAAATAAATGTGGTCACTAATATTCCAACGGAGGACGTGATATTAGGTAACTAAAGTAAATTAACACAAGTATACATTTACACAAATAACATCGTTATCTTTTAGCTATTATCTATAATTATCATTCCCTTTACATTTTTATTTATACAAAAAAATAAAAGTGGTCACTAATATTCTAACAGAGGACGTAACGTTAGGCAAATAAAACAAATTAATACAAGCATACATTCACACGAATATAAATACTTATCTTTTACCTATTGTCTATAATTATCATTCCTATTATATTTTTATTTATAAAAAAAATAAGTGTGGTCACTAATATTCTAACAGAGGACATGACGTTAGGCAAATAAAGTAAATTAATACAAGCATACATTCACACGAATATAAATCGTTATCTTTTAGTTATTATCTATAATTATCATTCCCATTATACTTTTATTTATAACATAAATGTGGTCACTAATTATCATTTCCATTATATTTTTATTTATAACATAAATGTGGTCACTAATTATCATTCTCATTATATTTTTATTTATAACATAAATGTGGTCACTAATATTCCAACGGAGAACGTGACATTAAGCAACGAAATAGATTAATATAGTTTTAACATGACACTAATATAGATGAATTTAAGTTGTCCTGCTGTCAAAAATGAACTTGGTCATCGATTAAATTCAAGATTTTAATCGATTTTGTCATTGACTTAAGTGGATTCGTTTGAGATTGCTTCATTGAAAATTTATCACATTGAGAATCTTTTTAAATTCTAAACATCTTTAATTATCATAGCTCGATGGACGTAAAAAATTATGATCTCTTCTCAAGGAACGTGAGGTATTTTTCTTCCAATCACAAAATCATCTGTTACTATGTCACGGATACGAGTAATTGACACTATAGCAGTCGCTATTCGCATTCAAGATCGTTTAATTACATTGCCACTTGTTCAGAACAGTTCAAACCAGTTACAGAATGTTGACATTTTGATCACACATTCGTGTTACGAGAAATTGCCTCGTACAGAAGGTACCCACACTCTTGTATCCCTTGCTACAACAGCCGAGTCCTTGCGATCGATGATTAATCACTATTTGAAAACTTGAAATTCTAAAACTTTGTTCGGAAAGAGTCAACAGTCTTCAAGTAAATAACTGCGAAGCGGATTCTGTTATTCTCTTCGGACAGAAATTACTCGATCAGGAATTCTCAGACGTACAAACAAAGAAGATCACTTGCATACGTGAACTAAATATTTCTAAATTCTTTCTTTAATATAATCAATAGTATAAATTGTAAAAATTGTGTCGATTTCAATGATTGTTTAATTATTCATCCCGAAGACCTTTCAATTTATAATTGTTGGAACAGTAATTAATTACACAGACGAAAAAGATCACTTGCGTAAATATTTTTTATTACATAATAATTAAATATTTCTAAATTTCCTTCCTTAAATATTATGTTATTTCTATATTTCCTTCCTATGATATTATGTTAATGTGTAATCGATGCATTATAAAATTCGAAAATTGTGTCAATTAACGATCTTTTCATTCCCGTTGGAACAAAAATTAATTGAAAATTCTAGCGTAAACTACGAAGAGGAACACGAGGTTGCAATGTTCTCGTTATCCTGTCGATAACTGGTAATTACTCGTACCTGCATGATTTCTCAAAGTCCACAACAAGAAAAAAAAGGAACAAGAAGAATTAAGGAAAATGATTGCTACGCACGTCATGTGTTGAATCATTTGAAAAATCCAAGTTAACTCGAGGGGATTTCCTCGAGAACGCTAATCGTTGGTATACCATAGATCTAATATGGCGCCATAAGGGAAGTCAAGTTCAGACCATGTGTCAAAATAAAATT
The DNA here is from genome assembly GCF_011392965.1 of Frieseomelitta varia. NCBI lineage: Eukaryota > Metazoa > Arthropoda > Insecta > Hymenoptera > Apidae > Frieseomelitta > Frieseomelitta varia. Next base: position 86,409 of record NW_025110326.1, on the reverse strand, counting down.
CATCGTGAATTTAACTTCTCCTTCGTACTTGTCCACGTGATTCATAGATTAACATTTACATAAGTTTTAAAATGCAAAATAAGTTTGAAAATACGAAATTTGCAGAGAACAGTTACCATCGAGATTCACCGTTCTTTTTTAAATTGTCTTTTTACTTACCTGTTTCGAAAGGAGGACAAAAATATAAATCTGCAGTCCATTTATCTTCTCGTTTTCATCGCAGCTGAATTTTTTCTTTCGCGAATATCTAGCCTATCTACACGAAAATCCGCAGTTTATTTATTAGACTCCGCTGACTTTTTGTTTTGTGTCGCGAATAACATTTTTTTCTTTTCTTTCCCCTCTCTTAAGTTATAGCCACTTACGTTAAACTCATACTTTCATGAATGTAGTTTAAAAAATGGTTTCCGCGTAGAAATTTGTTTCACTGGTTAACTCCGTGCAAATTTGTTCCTCACAACTTAATCAACCTTAAGCAAAGATTCATAATGTTATAAAACGCGTGAGAAACGGAGTTCGAAAAGTAAACTCGTAGTTGAAAGTTTCACAGACACAACAGGCGAGATTTTATTAAAAATTCCGCTGGTCGTGTGCACTGTGGAAACTTTTTATGCGTGGAGAATTTTTTAACAGAGCGTAAGAGCAAATGTTGATTCTCGCTGTCGAGAGATAACGCATCGAGAATAAATCAGCGAGCGTTGTGAAAGCACAATGATACACTTGATTTTATAGTTTCCGAAACAATAAATAAATATAATATAAATATAAAGAATAAATAATTATAATAAATAAAAATAATATAGATATAAAGAATAAATAAATATAATAAATAAATATAATATAAATATAAAGAATAAATAAATATAATAAATATCTACTTGGGTCAGATTTATAATAAATATAATAAACACAATAAACAAAGCGAATAGCAAGGTAACACCAGGGTGAAGATAAAAATAAACTCAGAAGAATGTATAATCAAAATTCCGTCACAATCGAAAACAGGGAAAATTGAAAGAGAGAATAGAGCAGTGAAATTGTAACGAGAGATCGTTAAAATTTTATCAAAGTTCTGTCGATTAAAATTTTGTTGTAAAAATTGTCCCTTTCCAAACTGAAAGCAACGTATCTTCTGGCAGTTTGATTAAGAGGCTATTTATCGAAGTTCCCTCGATGAAAAGGTGGCGAGCGTCAAAGGAAAAGTCGGCAAAAACACGACGGCGAAGCACAATCCCGTGAGATCATTTTTTCGCCGCGTAGAGGCCTCTTCATCGGTGCCATTAGGCTCCCTGTGACCGTGGAGTTAAGTGGAAGGTCGAATTAAAGGAAAAGGTCTCTTCTGAGGTCGACAATCGAGGGAAAATGTATTATAAACTGGATCGGAAGAAGTAAAAGGATATATATTTCCAGAAAGTACGGGTAGTTCAGTGAGGAAAAGGTTGCAACTTCAGGATTTTCCCTCTTGATATTTTTTTAATATCAGAAGTTGAAGTGACGAGCAGTTTCTCGGAGATACCGGAAGAAAATGTAACCGTAACTCCATTGAAAAAGAAAGAAGAGTATACAAAAAATCGCAACTTCGAGACTTTTCTCTCTTTTTACGAACTCTTGGTATATTTTTTTTTTTTTTTTCTTTTTTATAGAGAGAGGTCTCGATTGAAAAAGAAAGAACATATATATGTACTCCAGGAAAAGGAACTTGTTGCATTAAAATTTTTCCCCTTTTTATAAACATTTGGTATTTTTTAATAGGATCGATAGAAGAGCTGTTCGAATAATTTATGAACGATATGACGGATGTATCGAGGGTATGCCAACTCCTTGTTTTTCTTATTTCTTGTTGACGCAGAAGAGCGTCCTTAAATTAAAATATGCCGAACTGAATGATTCTACGAATTTCTGAATGGCGAACGAAACGTTTATAATTTGAATGTGTGCACAGTAATAACGCTGCCTGAAAGAAAAATTCTCAGTTCTGTTTGTAGTATATTAAGCGCTCGTTTGAACCGGGAGCTTCAAAAGACGATTGAAAAAAAAAAAAAAAAGAAAAGAAAAAGGAACGCGAACGCGTACGTGAGGAAAGACAAACGAAGGGTGAGAGTAAAGCTTCGAGTGGAGAGAAATTAAATTTCTAGAAAACGGCGTTGTTACGGATGAAGTGAAAAGCTTCCTGAGAAAGGATCCATTCAATTTGAAAAGTCTCTGTTAAATTCTTTTAAAAATGCTCTATTGTCTATTAAAATTCGACTAAAATTGTATCAAATCATCAGATGTAAATATTAAAAGTGCCAGGTGTGTCAGTCTTCAAGTCAAACGAATTATTATATTATTATATTATTATAATTTTATCTTGTCATATATTATTATAATTTTATCTTATTATATATTATTATAATTATTAAATTATTATAATTTTATGTTACTATATATTATTATAATTTTATCTCACTACATATTATTATAATTATTAAATTATTATAATTTTATCAACTGAATTATTACGAAATGTATATCTACTTCATGCATACACGTAAAAGGAGCAAAATTCTTTTCTTTTTGAGAGAAAATCAATCATAAATTCAGACGTAATAAATATTTGAAAAGAAGAAGAAAATGAACGTTCCAAATTAAGATGAGTAAGATAACCTAGGGATAGATTATTTTCTAAATGAAGAAAATTCGATAAAACTGTCCAATCAACTAATAATAAGAGTCGAATGGAGAGATTACTTGAGAAAATTATATGTACTAAGTAAGATGGTTGGATTGAAAGACGACTAGATAACATTCTCTCTCAGCTATATCTTCTCGTCGAGAACTCGTTCAAGAACTCGTCAACTCGTTCACGTTAATGAACTTGAACTTAATGGTAGATTCGCTAAAAAGCGAATGGAATGGGTCAGAGAGTCACTTGGCCTTGCCAGCGATCGTTTCATCCATTCATGGAAGTCACTTCCATCGATTCACCCTCAATCTTTGTGTCGAGAAAGAACTTCTTTTCGACACTTAATTATCTGACGCTTGAATCTTCAAGGGGATGTTCACCTCTACCTTGGAAAAGTGAAAGTTTAAATAATTAATAATAACAATTTATATAATAATTTAAATAATCTTGTAGAAATTTATTAGTATTTCTTGAACTGATTTTTATAGTTACATTACTAGAAATTTGAATGATAAATTATGTAAACTGAATTTATAATGACATAAATGATAAATTAAATTGGTTAAAGGAGTGAATTGTCGTGAGCAGAACAACAAATTGAATTAATTTCTCTGTTAAATTTTAAGTAGCCAGGCGATTGTAGAATTATTTTTAAACAAGCATTCTTTTTCTATTAATTTAAATAATGTCAGTCTCTATCAACTTGGAACAAAACTCTCACGTCTATCCGCCATCCAATAAAATCAAAGATTTTAAAATACTCCAAATAGGAAGCAATAAAATTAATTAAAATATACATAGTTCTATTGAGAGTATTAATTACCTATCAAAACCAGAGATGAGTGAAAACACAGAAACAGAAGGAAATACAGAGGGAGGGGGTGGCGTGAAACTCGAGGAAAGCAAATGCTACGCGCAGTTACGAAAGACGAGGCGTATTATGCAAGCCAATCAAAGTGTTCGTTTCATAGTGATGGTCAGGTCTGTTGCAAATGCGAACAATTCGATAACGACCAGCATAAACGTTATCTCTAACGTTAACGACAGATTACGAAACCGCAACGTAAGAGTTGAAACCGTGTCGCTCCTATATTTTCCTCTTTTCTGACAATTGAGCCAAAGCTGTCTACAGCTTTACAAAATAGAGCGTTGTCCCTTTTCTTCATCGAAAATCATTGATCGACTTGATCTTCTAATTCTGTCCTATGCTTGAAATTTTGAAGTTTATATTTATTATTTATATTTATCATTTATATAGAAAGTTCGAGGTTAGGCGAAGAAACGAGGAATGTCCAGTTCGTTTTTGCGACAAGTAGAATTGCAAAACTATTAAATTTGAAAACGTTTCAAATATCGAAGCTGAATTTTCTTAACAAAGCAAATGAAAATTCCCCAATTTCAAAGCAAAAACGTTTTATCATCTTGCTTCGAGTGTGAAAGTCGAAGCTTCCGCCTTGAAAGTATAAATAATAATTTGTCGCGCCGATAATCACCGTCGTTGTCAGAATTTTTCGTTCGGCGTCTTTCCTTATTTTTGTCGTTAAAGGTCGTTCGAAATCGTGCGTAACAGTACCTGATTTGCGTCACTATAGAAAGGGCGAATGACGCGAGTTCTGCAGTTTCTCAACTAGCAGGGAAAGTAACTGCACTTTGTATGCTTGATTTTCTGCTGATAACTCGAGATCTTGCCTGGAAATTGGAACTGCAGAGAATTTTAACAACGTTATCTCGAGCGTGAAATCATTCCTCTCTTTAACACCGTCTGGTCTGATCTTCTTTGACACGTTCTGCTGTTAAATTTCCCCGGATAGCGTTCATTTTTAAGTCCTCCATCATCGCTGTTTCTTCGCTGCTACTCGAAATTGAAATTATTCCTTTTTCAAGATTTTTTAATACAATATTATTTAATTTTTAATCTCCTGACGTTTCTCTTTTGTTTCTTAAATATTACTTACTTCTTAAAGACTTTTGTTTTTTAAATATTACTTATTTCTTAGAAAAGAAAAAAAAGAAAAAAATACTCAAATGACTTGAATCAACTGGCTGTTTCACCACCGAGTTGAATTCGAAGAAAATAGCCAGTACCTGGAACATAAATTATCGTTAATATATTTATTCTTGCGTAGCATAACGTGTTATTTTTCCTAGAAAGTTCGAGTTTCCTTATCGTCAATTGAAATTCGCTTGTAACTCATTCGTAGGAATGTATTCCGTTTGTTTGTTGCTTGGTGCACGCTTCAAGTATTCGATTTGCTGAGATGTCTAACCGTGGAACAGTAATTATGATATTTTGACATTTAAACATTTAAAAGTAACATAACATACGATGTAAATTATTCGCAAATATCAAGGACGTGGTGAAATAAAAACGAGGAATTTTTTTCGTGAATTTTTGTCATTTTTCGAGGCAGAAAAATAATACTCCTTTTTGTCTCTTTAATCTTTATTTTAATTTATTTTATTATTTCATTTTAACACTTTATACGATTAGTTGTTAGTGCTGATTTATTTTCGACTTTAACAACTATAAATTACTTTAAAAAGGAGGATTTATCTTCGAAGCCAGTTTAAACGAGATAAACAAAATAGGTGAAAAAGTGTGTCTCAAAAGCGACGAGCGGCTTGCAATCTCCTCAGAGTTAAAAAAAATAGATAAGCAATAGTGTTGCTAGAAGAATCGTGACAAATTTAAAATTCCTAAAGCTCTGCTCAGTTTTGTGAAACAATAGAACCTTTAAACGTTTAAAACGCTGAGCGAGCCTCGTCTGTAGAAACACTATATTATTGAAACTCTAATTTAGAGAGAAACAAATTATGTTTATTTATATTTATGTACGTGAGATTGAACGGAAAACTAACAACTGACAGAAAGTTGGTTGACCAATAATCGAAGCGGTTGTGCTCCATTTCATTTACAATTAGATCTCCATTTTTCGTAATTAAACGTAAACGTTATACAGCTGTTCTCATAAAACGCTTGGATTCGTTAATTGAACTACCAAATAAAACGACCCGCTCTTATTGGGCCGCACGTGTCTTAAAAATCTCAAGGCCCCTCGAATTGAACTCGACAATAGATCCAATCTTTTCATTCATTTCGGCGTTGACAACGAGATGAACCCTTTTAAATAGGAATTCTTCCACAACTTGAGAGTTGGACTTTGGAACATTGGTTTCAAAGAATGGTTTAGGAAAGTTCCATGACTTCGATTATTGCAAAGAATGGTTAGGAAAGTTCCATGACTTCGATTATTGCAATTGAAATGAACAATGAAACTTTCGGCGTAAAAATAAAACAGCATTACGAGCTTCAAGCACATTAATTTGCAATGCTCGAACTTTTCAAAATTCTACTAATCTTTCACGAATAATAATCCTCCTAAAATTCACACTATTTACAATAATGTAACAATGGAACAGGTGGGATAAAAATTTAAAAGATAAATAAAAATTTAAAAGATAAAAGATAAACTTAAAAAGATACAAATGAACGATATGAAACGAAATGGAACAAAAGTATTGTAAGGACAAGGATTTCTAGTAGATTTCGTAATGAAAGTTTGAAGACTTCTTAAACTAAAATATCAATTGAAAATTAAATTCCAACAATAATTTTACCAATTGTAAATTAAGTGCCGGGAATCGTCACAAACAAATAATAATACGGAGAGAAAATTACATAAATATAAATTGATAAACAAATAATCCAACGGAGAGAAAATTACGCTGCGTTTTCACAGAGAAATTTTACCTGAACTTCTTTCATTATACGGTTTATATCTAGTCCCGTCCTCTCGTCACTCTTCCATCTTCATTCCTTCTTCAATGAACCGGTTTGGAACTTGTCCTCGTGGCTTCTGGTAATTCTCCGGCTGACCAGCCAGTTGCTCTTCGATCCGCTGGGAATCCCGTGGCTTCCCATTGCTCTCAAGGTCATCAGCTTCACGGCAAATAAAACCAGAAGTGATAGTTCTCGCAGAAGTTCAGCTTCTCGTGACCAACTCGGCACTCGCTCGAGACTTTTTGTTGGTTGAAAAGAAAAAAAACAAAAAAAAAACAGCCACGATGACAGAGGTTGCAATTAAAAGTGAAGCAAAGTTATATATTCAAGAGCGAAGTGTTTGTTCGTAATAATCAAAAGAAATTTCTTAATATCTCCTCTTAACCGCTGACCCAGCATACTTTCCACTATTTAACACTAGAACTACCAAAATGACCATTTGAATATTTTTGTTATATATTCTATAGATACGAAACCAGTATATTTTTGAAGACTCGAATGATCCTTCGTAAAATATATAAATAAACGCTTGTGCAATTTGTTGTACTGAAGATTTCCTGTTTTATTTATTTTTATAACGTCTCCGATGGAAATTTTATGCTTTGGTCGTCGGTAATTCTAGTGTTGGAGTGAGATAACCGTATTTTATTTTACACTCGACGAAATCAAAAAATGGAAAAATTTCTTCCAATTTCGCGTACGATCCTCTGGGTCTCCTCTCATTAAGCGGTTACACATACTAACGTTGCGGATATTATTTACGTACGTACATACGTGATACACTCATCCGTGGGAGTGTTGCAACGCTTTTACGCACATCGAAACGTTTCGCTTCTTTTTATTCGTTAATTAATTCACGCGGCCGAAGGTTGCCGCGTTTCAGAAGGAATCGATTCAGGATTACGAAACGTGCATGCACGTGCTGTCCCTTGCCTGTTTTTCTTTTTCTCTCGCGTTGTTGCAAATCCTTTTGCAAGCCTTACTGCGCGGCACTGAACAGTGTCATTAATCGAAATGATCGTCGCTGCTCGAAATTTGTCCTTTTGTTTCGTTCAAATTGACACTTTGGAATCGAGGCTATGATAAACATGTTACACGCAGATGTTGCATGTATAATTGTAGATTTTAAGTAATTATTATTATTATTTTTATGTATTTACAAGTCAGTACGTTTAGGATTACAAAAATGCTCAAACACATTGTGGACATTTTGATATTTTATTAACACTCGACTGTCATGACTATATTTGGCAAAAATTTTATGTATACAGAAGTTGTACGATATTTAATGCAACTATCTATATATTTAAATATATATTTCAATCATGTTAATAAGCTTCGATATTCAGTAAGAATTTAACACTTATTTGGTACTTCTGTTCTCTAATAATTATTATCTGGATAAGATTATTGTTCATGACGTACGTAGATCAATCTTATTATGAGTGCTACTGATATCAGATTGTAGTGTCAAAATAATATTCTGTCCTTCAAAATTGAGTTCCATTCTTTCATTCGTGAGAAACTTCGAGAAAAAGAACAGTATATATCCTATATATAGAATTGTGCAAATATTGTGCAATTATAGTAATAGTAGAGTTAATTATATTTATAGTAATAGTATATTTACTAAATCTACTATGTTTTACTAAATTATAGTCAATTATTTTACTATTATTTTACTAAATTGTAGTAAATTATTTTACTATTATTTTACTAAATTATAATAAATTATTTTATTATTATTTTACTAAATTATAGTAAGTCATTTTACTATTATTTTACTAAATTATAATAAATTATTTTACTATTATTTTACTAAATTATAGTAAATTATTTTACTCTTATTTTATTATATTTACTAAAAAAAAAATAGCAATTTCGTACCTTTTAAATATAATTATTTCTAATCGGTCTCGTGTCACGATGTCTATAGTCTCGAGTACTTGTTCAAACATCCGCATCAAAGCATTAAGCCAAGCAATAAAGTTTCATCTTCGGCCGTGAACATTAGAAGCTCGTTCAATCTTTCCGGAATTGACACGTAATTTTGTCTGTCGTATTTAACTTTAAATATTTTCACATTTCTCCGAAATGCTTCATGTTCAATAAATCAGATTTCGCAACTTCTGTTTTGTTTTCGCGAACCTCGGTTTAAAACGCTTTCGTGTCGCTAGATAGTAATTAAAAAATAATCACCGTGTCTGACCCATTTCTGGTTTTCCCCGAATTATTGTTACATAACAACGCGACAATAATTGTCGAGAAACAATAGGATAAATAACATTTTTAGAATTTCATACTTTCTCTTTTCTCATATAATTATTATTGTTATTAATATTAATCGTTTAACTCTGAAATTGTGTAATTTTGTGATGTTTTTTTCAATTTCAAAGCTCGACGATCGAGTAATTTTCACATAAAACAAAAGAAACGCGATATTCGATGAAGAATTTGTCTTGCAGCATGTTTGCTAATCATAAAACGACTACAACGGAAACTGTGTTTGTTCGTCTTTCCTTTCATTTCGCGTCGCCTTCGACAAATTTCGCGCTCCAATTTTTCAACGAGTAGTGCCAACGACTTAATCTCTATATCTACACGTGAAACCAAACTTCTTCTCTGACTTTTTTTCTCTAAAAAGGCTGATAAGGTAAACTCGTGTTAGGTGAAGCATTGTTTATAGCAGCAATTACGAATACAAATGTTTTCGTCTAAGTGTGGAGTGCTCGAAATACGAGGAAATCCCGTTATCGGAGCGATCCGTGCAGGATTTTTGGAGAACAATCAACGATGAGGTATCTTTCCACGATCTTGACGCTTGCATGCGTTATTTCGACGATGTTTATAATTCCGCGTTATCTTACGTAACTCAAAATATTATCGTTGGCTCGTCGACAACTGGATGTAAACAAATTATGTATCAATAAAATCTAGAGCACGCGATTTTAGTTTGCATTTGACATTTTCCTCGATACAGAAAATTGAACTCTAAAATTGAGCAGATCGCGATATTACTATTATTATTATTATTGTCGTTGTTATTGAGAAATTTTATTTTTTCGAGAGCTGAAATATTTTTCGAAAGCTAAACTAAAAATGTTGACTGGTGTAAAACGAGCATGAAAATTGATTGGTATATCATTGTGAAGAAATTTTAGTGAATAATCGAATGAAAGATTGATGTAATTTAATAAGAATAATCGCAAATGATCGATGGTACTTTCTACGAATTTGTACGGCACTCGTTTTATAATCATTATTTCGCTATTTTCGGCATAGAAATTCAGATGCTCATATCTGATATTTTAAACCTTCTTATCTCGTCTCGATAATAATCTTCTGTGGAAACATGTTCTAGATACAATTGCCTGAAATGATGAAATACGTTCAATTGATTCGCGTGTTCAAGTGTTTTATTCATTTCACAAGTCGAATTCAGAAAGTTGAATTAAATTATTAGAATTAAATCAAAAGGGAAAACAACAAGTGTCTCAGCCAGAGCCTTGATATGATACAATATTAAACACTTGTACAAAATGCTGTACGAACATGATATTGATTGCGATGTATGCACAATGTTGAGTGGCAAGTAAATGACGAAACGAAAATTTGATGCATATTGTGACGAATATAACGTTCTGGCACCAATTAAAGATACAAGAAACGAAACTGATCATCATCACATCGACTGTTCCAGTTCTACATATAAAATGATTTAATTCTTTTTTTAAATCTTTATCTAATCGTGATAATTAATAATATCTCGTAAAGTATGGCGAACGAATCAGAAAAACAGAAAGATGTAATAAATCTTAACGATTTAACGCTTTTATTGACAAATCTTAAGAACGATACACACACCAGAGAGTTAGAGACAATTTCAAATTTACAGAAGATCATTGTTTCCGACAAGAAAAAAATCGCGTTACGTATTAACCGAGTTTCAACTTCCGGTTTGTACCGCTCGTGGAAAGACTTCTTTGTTTTAATCTTTAGACGCTAAACTGTACGATTTTTCACAAGCATTTTCACATTGATGATATTTCCTTCAAAGTCGCTTTCTTAATTAATTTCCAACTTAAATACTATAATTTCTTCTGACGACATAAAAATTGTACAAAACAGTGCATCCTTTGAATAATAAATTAAAGAAATTGAAATAAAATATTAAATAAGTTACTATAAAAATTAATTGAATAAATTATTTATTTATTATTATTATTAAGAATTTTTGTCATTCGATGATGTTAAGCTTAATTATCAGGAAGTATAAAAAGTTCAGTAAAATTCAAAAATGTTCTTGGTAACTGGTAAAATATAATTAACTATGATAATATATAAAATATCGAAAGTAAAGTATTTATTATAATATATAAAATATCCAAAGTAAAGTATTTATTATAATATAATATAGTATTATTATGATATAATATAGTATATATATTATATATAGTAGGAGATTTTTATTTAAGTTTCTTCTTTTTTTTTTTATACTTTAAAATTTTCAACTTCCCTGCATTTCTCGCAGGGAATTTTAAAATGCAAAATTAGATAAATGTTAAAAGATATATAAAATCAATTAGTTTTATCAATTATCATTTCAGTGATAATCTCATACATAATTTATCATCAAAATCCTACTCTTTTAGTTAATTTTATCAATTGTCTACCGTCTTCTAATTATAGTCCTAACACAAATACAAGTTTGCATGAAACTCTGCTAAATAATTAACGTCTCTGAGAATTAGGGCGAAGCGCAATTTCAACGGAGAATTTTTTAGCCAATTTTGGAGAGACATTTTGATGGAATGCGCGCGAAATTCGAATTTCGTTTCATTTCCACGGCATTCTATTACGCAAGAACGATCAGACAAAGAGATCTTGCAGCCGCGCGAGCAACTAGCAATTCTCCTCTTTTCAAGGGTATCAGGTTTCTGAAGTCCTTGCCTTTGACGAGACTTCGCGTTTTTAAACCTACAATTTCGCGAATACATCTCATTACTCGGCGAATGTTCGCCTCGAATTATCGATTACTTTGTTTCTCGAAAATCGAAAATATTGCCGCGTCCTTTCATAATTAGAGGACTGTTGGAAGGATATTGAAAGAATCGGCTTGTTTCGCCGCTTGTGAAATTAAGTCAACAAATAATTAAATCATTTTTCTAAATTCTAAATAGATATCTTATTGCAAGTTCTCACTTGAAATTTATTTCAACTTTGTCACGTTTTATCTATTTGCAAATTCGTCAACGCGTGCTTTTCTTCCTCCTACCAGATTTCAAAGAAGTACTTCGTAAATCATATTTCGCAAATTCTTGCGATAGCTCCTGCTTTGTGATAAATTTTTATTAAACCTCGAACTCACATACTTCGCTGAACTTCAAATCCTACGTGCTCCGATATTTCCGAAACTCCTTCCAAATTAATCTCTCTGCCAAGAGTTTGATCGAAATCATTCTATTCCTTTCAAAACTATTGGTAACAAAAGGATTCCTGCCACTCGTGATTGCAATAAGAATAACTACTATCAAAAACGACAATTTAACCAAAAAAAAAAATCACTAACAAACGAGTCGTCTAACCAAACGCAACACATTTGCAAACTTATCAACTACAATCATCTAATCGCTCGACATCGGACGCAGCGATACTGTGTGAACGTACACTCACCTGCGGTGTCTCGGGCTCTCTTGTCGCGTGAACGTTTGTCGAACACACGCGACACGGCGCGAAAAAGCAGGAAGAAAAAGGAAGGATTGACGAGTCACGAGGAAACCCGGCGCGACGAAACGCGACGCGAAGAGGCGAGAGCGGCTACGGAATCGTGAAATCCCCGGCAGTTCTCCAGTGACGTCGTCGAGTCGAGCATTTACTCGAGACGTGATGATCTCGGGGGGCCAAAGGCGTCGTCCAATGGCCGTAGACACGAGGCTGGTGGGGCTCGGGTCTTTCGTCTGCACGCGTCTATAAAGCCTCGCTAATTGTCCACGGGGCGAACAGTCGATGCGTGCCCCGCTTTTAAACGACGATGTAGCCGCGCCGTTTCGAGAAATCGCGCGTGCCACACCAAGATCACTGTCACGAGATCGAGATCGAGCACGTGCACCGTGGAGAGCCAGAGGTTCGCGAGAGTCGTTCGCGAGAGATTCGTCGGCCATTCTTTCTTTGGATCCTCGCCAGTGAAAGGACAAAAAGGGAAAAAGGAAACGAAGGAAAGAAAAGAAACGAAACGAAAAGCCGCGATATCTTTCGTTCGAAGTCGAATTCGTCGAGTCCGAGAAGAAATCCTTCCGAAGTTGGTGCCAAGTGAGAGAAGCTGGGTCTTCTTCTGTTTCTTTATTCTTCCTTTTGTGACCGATTCGAAAAAGTTTCTGCGGAGACCGTGTCGAGATCTGTGATACCGTGTGTCGAGTAAAGTCGGACGTTCCTCTTGAACAAGTAGAGAAAAGGTAAATGTGTTTTGTGAGTCTTGTTTTATGGTCCTTGATGATCTTGAAGGTATTTGGGCAATTACGTGTTTTGAAATTTCGCTATAAATATCACGAAAAATATATATACAGGTATAACTTGTGGGACCCACTTCGGGAGCTGATTGTACAGCTAAAGATAATGAAAAAAAGTCATATAAATATATCTCCTATCTGTCTTCGTTTATGAGATACAATGAATTTTCTGTTTTAATTACTTTTACAAAAGATGCTCGAAATGACCACGTTGCATTTGAAGACAAGCCTGCACGCGTCTCGTCATTCATCTGATTACTCTCTCTATCGTTCCTGGTGTTTCTCGAATTTGTCGAAAGCCTTGCTCTATTCTATTTCTATAGTATTTCAGCATGTTCAATCGATGTTGCGTATACAATAGATTTGTCCCCACAAATGAAACTCTAATGGATTCAGATCAAACGAGCAATAGGACCTCCACGATCAATCCATTTATTTGCAAAGTGTCGATTTAAAAATTGCCTAGCCACTCGGCTAAAATGCGGCAGAGTTCCATCATGCATAAATCGCATACGAAGTCTAATATCGTCTGGGACTTCCTCTAATATTTCGTGTAAACGCGTGCTCAAAAAAATCAACGTACTTTGTGCCCGTTAAGTTTCCCATCAAGAAAAAAAGGTCCAATTAAAATTAAAAATTTATCAATTATTCCTGCCCATGCGTTTAAACTAAACTGGTGTTGATGTCTTGAATGCACAATAACGTGTGGATTTTCTTCATCCTAATTATGATTATTATGAAAATTGAATATACCATCCCTGGTGAAACTAGCTTAATCAATGAAATGTATGGTAGATTCGAAACTCTCTTCACGTTCACACATTTGCAGGAACCAAGTACAAGAAACGAAAGATATCAAGTAAGTATTATTTGTAAACAAATAACGCTTACAAACTATTGCGGTCTGTGGAAAGAGAGGTCGGACAGAGAGTTTGCTCTGTTTATAAAATTCATTATATCTTATAAACGAAGACAGATAGGACATATATATTTTCATTATTTTTAGGCGTACAATCAGCTTCCACAAGTTACGAAACACCCTGTATATATGTTTCTTCCATTGTTATATTTGGTGATAATATTTTCGCTTCTTCTTTTTCCATATTTTGTCGACAGACAAGTATGTAACCTTAAATTTTTGAGCAGAAGAGTACGTTTGAAGATTTGCATCAAATTTTTGCCAATATAATCGTGATACACGAGTCTAATTCTAGCGTTAATAAACTTTTTTAATGTTTCGCGTATCTTGATTGATTTTTATTTATTATTTCGCCAAGAAACAAAAAAGGAAGATACTTCTCGTTCTCGTTAATGAAATTTCGTTGAATTTCCAAATCACGAGTGAAGCGGAATTTACAGTGAATTATATATATTAACTTGGACATTTCACGAAAAGTAAACATCATCTGACGAAAGAAAACCTTGACTCTCCTTTTCGTTCCAAGTACCATTTCTTCGTGACTACTCGGTCCCTTTATTTCATCTCACGACGAGTTTTAATTATAATCTGAACGCTAATAAGTCTGTCGAGATAACGAGCATCGTTAGACGTCACGAGTAATAATGATCTGTTGCACGAGATTTGTATTTACTAGATGACCATTTTCGACTTTAATGTTAGGTCTTCAAAATAGAAGAACAAATATGTTTATTCGTATCCCAAATATATTAATGTAGAGCGAATCATGAATTTTAATTCGTATATTATTTGTTTCTATCGATAATTATTTATATTCGTTTAATTTGTAATATTTCAATAATTATCACGAACAATTTTTGCATGAACTTCGTCCACTAATTTCAGTGAAAAGAAACAAAAAATATAGAAAAAAACAGATAATAAAATAATATTTGTAAAAGATGTGAAAATGTCTCTTAGAATTTCTTGAAAGGCTTCAATATGTTACACGTCAGTTTCTCTCTCTTTAGTTGATTCAGTTACTGAGACGTTCGTGCTAGAACAAACAAGAATAAGTGATTTGTTAAATATTTCTTAAAAACTGTGTCTTGTTAAGCACAAGATATAATAGACTGATGATAATAACGGAACTTGTATATACTATGAAAATATATCGAGTCAACAAATAAAAAAACCATCGTAAAGTCCTTTAAGAATCTTTCTTTGTGAAAAAAAAAGTATTGATAATTTCACATTAACGTGCTGAAGATTAAAAATATTATCGACTTTAGAATTTCTGCTAATCTCTGTCAATTTTAATTTACAACTCATTCATTCTCACACTGATCGAAGAAGAGAAATATTCGATTTCTTAAGACTTTGACCTTCTTAATAGACTAATTTCTGTTGATTTCTTCATTCTAATGTCATCTGACGATCAAGTTGTATTTGAAACGGGATAAATCTGTCTAATCCAAACCTTTCAAAACTTTATAAAATACGAGTTCTTTCAGAAACAACTGATAAATCCGTGGTAAGAACCTGTTTAATCTTTAAATAACACGACTTGTTTGAGTCAAAAGTTTCTTGACAGTGCCATTCAATCTTGAAACAAAAAAAAAACAACTAGACCAGTCAAAGTATAAGATTGGTAGCAGGTTTTTTGTTTCCGTAATCACTAAAGGTGTACGAGTCTTTTACTTTTATCTAGACAGAAACACGATTGTTGAACTGCAGCTGTTGAAGCAATTTTATATTTTTGTACAATTGAAAAGATTGTACGAACAAAGATAAAAACTTGTTTCATTTATGGCTCAATGTCATTTATACGAATTTCGTGTAAATAAATCCACAAAAGTTTCCCCCTCCCTAATATTATTGTACTGGATTAGATTAGATAGATCTTCTCATCCTCCATACATACTGCTTCAAACATAATTGCTAATATTAAATAATGGCAATTACCAGTTAATTAATATTAATATTAAATAATAACAATTTAATGGCAATTACCAATTAATTAATATTAATATTAAATAATAACAATTTCCTTACTTCTGGCAATAATCTGACTATGAAAATACTCAGCTAAGCTACTTGTCACATAATAATTTTGCTTGTTACAAGACAGAACAGAAAAAAAACTAAAAAAAAAAAAACTAAAAAAAAAAAAAAAAAAAACAGAACAAAACAAAAGAAGAACCACATGAAACAACATACGATATATCAACATGAAAATGCTCTTGTATATAAACATACGTTATTTACATATATATATATATACTAATTTATCGTCAACATCGACAAAACTGAGCAACTTCAACCGAGATAATCATTCAGGAACAGATCGCGCAGAAGCACGCATCAGCGCGCAGCTCGTAGCATCGAAAAACCGATCTTTCCTTCGATCGAAGTAATTTATCCAGCTAGACGCCAATTAAAAATGGAGGCTTGTGTAACGATCGTCATAACTCGAGCGGCGTTAACGATTACAGGACGATCATTCTTCATCGATCGCATGGGGGGGGGGAGCTATGTCTGTTACAACACAGCGAGGACACGCCTAACGACAGTTATTACATCCTAGAAGAATTAATTAACGAGCAGGGTCGCGGCTAACAGAGATCCGTGCAGTTTGCACGCGTGATTCCTCGCCGCGGGGCCCCGTGGTTTCTCTCACCATCGAAACGATCGGGGAAAACGAACGCGATCGAGCCATTCATTGGAATTCATTCGATGCACGTGAAATATCGGGAGGCGTTTAACCACGCGTAATAACGTGATAAAGTGGAACGATCGTTCGACTTCGCTTCTAACGGCAGCCAATCTTCCCTATGATCGGCGAAATGAAGAGGAGTGACACTACAAAATATTCGACGCTCGAACACTTTTGTCTGTTGATTCTGTGAGATGTCGTTTTCATTTTGAAACGATTTCAATTATAGAAAGAATTTTAATTATAAAAGAATTTGACAGTTTTCGAGGGAGTTCGAGAGGCTTTTAAATTTTAATTGTAAAAAAATTTTGATAATTCGAAGGAATTTGAAAAGCCTTGTGACGAGAAATATTGCAGCGTGTATTTTGCATAAATTATCGGCACGATGTGACGTTGGACGAAGTCTGGAAATATAGGAATTGCGAGATGGAGGACAGTGAAAAGGACGCGTGTGAATTTTTTTAAAGTGGAAAAATGCGCGTCACACGTATTAATTTAGTTTGATTATAGTTCAACGAGAGATGTTCAGATAGAAATGCGTATTATTGCACGCTTCGCACGCAATCCGGAAATCAGCATTAACTTGGTCGATCATTGTACGACGTAAACAATTTATCACGAATGGCTACTTCTTTGTCGAAGAGAATTCTTCGTACGCAGTTACTATTAAAATAATTACGATTCTGCAATGATTAAATTATTTTGCATGTAATTTACTTTCTTCGAGATATTGGATCGAGTGTGTTAAATAGTTCTTTC
The DNA here is from genome assembly GCF_011392965.1 of Frieseomelitta varia. Lineage (NCBI taxonomy): Eukaryota > Metazoa > Arthropoda > Insecta > Hymenoptera > Apidae > Frieseomelitta > Frieseomelitta varia. The sequence continues at coordinate 69,084 of NW_025110326.1, read as the reverse complement.
AATTTTCTTATTTCGTATCTATCGTATATGTATACATATGTGTGTGTATTCTTTTCAATTAAAACAGTTGAAAATTTGAAGAGTGAAGTACTAAGGAATTAAAAGATTTGAAGATCCGACGATCCAAAAACTCGAAGATTAAAAAATTCGAATGATTCGTAAATTCAAAGATGCGAGAGGTGTGAAAATTTAGAAACTCGAGGATTGAAAAAAAATCTGAATGATTGAAAAATTGAAGACTCGCGAATACCAAACTGCAATTTAAAAAAAAATAATCGCCATTCCGCGCCAATGAGAATTCTTCTATGCAAATTTCGCCATAGAAAATGGCTTGGTTACGTCACAGTTCCGTCGATATTAACGAACATCAATTATAATAGCAATAGTAAATAACATTCTAGACTTACGAAACATTTATACGCGCCACACTTCAATCATCTCGTTTTCGTTTAACATTAAATCTTCTACAAAAAAAAATTTCGCTAGTGACTGAACTAGTAACTAATAATTAGTCAAATTAATACTATAAGAAACTTTCGAAATATCAACGAGCGGAAATACTATCATATAGTTAAAAAAATGAATCGATCTTTCAATGCTATAAAAGAATAAAATATATATTTACTAGAAAATTGCTAAAAACTATTTATTTATTATAAGAAGTTATTACCAAATTTTTGAGAGAGTATATACATTTGCAGATTTGCTTGAAATACCGATACAATCATAGTTACGACACAGTGCCAGTGAAATTTCAAAAAATTTCGTACAACACAGTAGGCATATTCAAAACGTTCAGATACTTCTTTTAAACTACATTATATGTGCTCCAATCTTTTACGAAATGAAGATATTTTCTCTTCCGTCTCGTTGAACTGAGAAATATATACAGAAATCTCGAGCGAAACGTACAAATGATATTTACATAAATATTTCGTCGAACGAAAACATGGTTACACAATTCGGACTTACGATCTCGCGGAGCCGATTTAACGATCGATGTAATTTCGAAGCGATTTGCAAGATTAAGATCCTGATCGAATGAATGTAAATGCCTGGCGCAAATATCGCTGCACGATGCTTGATAAAACGAGTCCGCGTAAAAGGAGATTTCTCTTCTCGGGGATAAAAAGATTTCTCTCAGAGGACGAAGGCGGTTGGAAAAAGCGTTTAATTGGCGGCAAATTAAGAACTCAATTACGGAAGGAAGCAAAGCTTTTCGCGCGTACATTTTATCATGGAAATGGCTGATTTCAACGTTGACCTTCCGCGATTAAAATGAAATATCGTCCTTTAACGATGCTGCTTTAACCAAACCAGTAATTTTTGTAATTACACTTTTGCTAATGAAATCGGATCTGTTGGAAACTCATGGCCGGATAATTTCTATAATAATCGTTCGCCAACGAATCGTTGTCAATTTTTGTCAATCAGCTTCGAAGATAATTAAAATTGTCGTTGTGGCTTCTTGACTCTGCAGGTCTTTGTTTTTTTCCACAATTGAATTAAGTCTGTAAAAGAGAAGAAGCGTGTATAATGTTCGTCGTTCATGTCAAGATAAATAGGAAACTGGCAGGAAACAGTGCTTCGTTATTTAAATGAATGTCTCGCGAGATTACGCGTGATACATTTTATGTCACACGTTGTAATTTTTCTCTCGCAAAAGGCACAAACGATGCTTTGGCAATGATTGTTTACGTTACTCCATTTTCATCCTTTGTACAATATTCGTTTTCTACTCGGAAAAAGATATTTAATGGAGGAAGAATTTATTCGAGGGACACTCTAATTTGGATTATACGCGGAGTATTATGCATTTAGGTAAACTCGGGAGTTGAAAAAATGTTTGCCCAATAATAACACAAAATAACGAATAATATGATAAACTTTTTAGACAATTCTATTCCTTTGGCAGTGCCCGCAAAAATCTTAAAATACGTAAAATTCGCGTAAAATTCTTCCTCACAATTTTATTTAACAATCCTAATCATATCCTAAATTCTAGTTCGTTTCTCACTTGCGGAAAGAGGCGAATAAAAAAGAAATTTATTTATTTAAAGGACACTCTAATTAGAATGTACGGGCGATTGCAACGAATAACCTTGCGAAAATGGTCAAGGCTCTTTCTTTCTCTAGTAAAAATCCAAATCACTTTTTCCCAACTACATCAACAATATACTTTGTTCCGCCTTGAGTGCCAGCCTTTGCCCAAGATTACATCGCGTCGACCGGCAAGGAAAAAAAAAAAAAAAGTGGCATAAAGTAGACAAAGTATCAAAGTTGCTTTCATCTCGACTTTACATCTCATCCTCCTCGTCCGGTTTTCAGCATTTCACCTTGAACCTAGGGTTAATGAAAAGATGGCGACACATTGTTAATCATGAGAAACTGTGGAGATGATTTTAATATCTCTATGTATAATGAAAAGAGAAATCCAACGGTATTTGGATGATCGTAGAAACCTTTTGCGAAGTTAACGATTTTTATTAATATTAAAATTTAGTGTTCCAAAGGGTAGTTCTACTAGATATAGTATGTAATATAATATAATATAATATAATATAATATATTACAATAATTACAATAATATACTTATAATATATTATAATATATACCTACACTAATATATATTATAACTATACTTATAATATATTATATTATATTATATTATGTTGTATTGTATTGTATTATATTATATTATCTATATTACATTAGTATATTTATATTATTATTATATAGTATATATAAATATAAATAAAGTATAATATAACATAAATAAATATATTTATTTATATACTATATAGTATATATATGTAACATATATTCATATAAATTCGTGTTAAAAACTGAAACCTGAACAGAGAACTATTTCACATGTTAATTATTCTATTTAAAAAATTGATGACCTTCGTATCTTGATGAAAAAGCAAAATAACATAAAACTGATGAACAGTACTATATGTCTCCGTGCAACTTCCATCTGAAACATTTTTTCGTACAACAGATATTTTATCTGATGTCGTCACGTTACGAGACTCACCCTGTATTCAATCCATCTTGAACTGCAATTCAAGGAAAGTAGGTGATCGAGGATCGTTGATTCGCAGAGATCGAGATAATGACAGTCATGGTGGAGTCGGTGAAAGCCGAGGAGGGCGAACGTCCGAAGATCGAGACCTTCGACGACATCCTGCCGTACATCGGCGAGGCTGGCCGCTACCAATGGTTCCTTTTCATCGTGCTGCTGCCATTCACCTTCGTCTACGCGTTCCTCTACTTCACGCAGTTCTTCATCACGCTACTGCCAGCTGAACACTGGTGCACCGTGCCAGAGCTTAACAACCGGAACTTTACGGACGAACAAAAGTGAGCGAACGTTTTTTCTTTCTTACAGAACGTCGAAATAATCGTGAAACGAACGACAATGTTTCGTTATGCTTGGAAGATAGAGTAGATTGTATTCAAATATTGTCGATAATTATAAACTGACACAACTTTGTGAAACATCATGACCGATCAATTTGGTCTTATTTTGAAGTATGAAGCCTCTTTAACAGTTTCGAATTTGTTTCTTTTTTTCAGAAATGTCATGTAACAAATGAGAATATAAGGATATTTTTCTTTCGAAATTTGTAGAAATTCAAAATTGAATGTGAAAAGTTTTCTCCGTAATTACATCTATCATCAATTTAAAGGCTATCACTTGGAATTTGTTGTATGATTTTTCTTTTTCACCATTGAGGATTAGGATTGAACGACAAAATTCAAGAAACTCTGACATTTCGTCATTCAACTCTAATATTCCAAGTTTAATAAAATGGTGAAAAAAAATCGAGCAACAAGTTTCTTTAAGAGATCGTTGTAAAGAAAAGATTTCGATCTTCAAGACTATGATAGATCTAAATGAAATGAAATAAAATTTTTTAATGTTTTTACATTCGTCCGAATTCTTATAATTTTCAAAAAAAAAAAAGGTTCTTTGAAAAATCATCTTTGAAAAAACCGAAGTCGACAGTGACAAAATAGAGGCTCCGTGCTTTAGAATGATTACTTATTACGGAGTTACATTGATTTAAATCATCGACAATTTTTCATTGTCGTTGGTACAGTATCGATCTTCATTCTAAAAGTACAGATTTGAAAACTTGGAAAGATCCATAACAAATCAATGCACGCTCTCGTTGGAAATTCCGTTCGGTGTCTACAATTGATCACCTTCAGCAAACGGACGGATTTAATACATAGTATGTATTTCTTCAAGCCATGCGCGGCAACCTCTTCGCGAAGGCTGATTCATTTTCAAAGCAGGTCGTAATAAATATTCTCGTCGAGAGAATCTTCCACTTGTACGGAAGTTTCATTTTCTCAGCGGTGATAACACAGCGTATCGCGCGCAATTTGTTTCTTTTAATTCACGACATTTGCGCGACACGGCTGCTCGTTAAATCACGAGAATCCTTGGGAAAAAATTCATTTACGAGGTTAAAATTTCTTTTACGAAGCAGCCATCAACTTAAAAACAAGTTGTCTTGTTACTGAACACTTTCGTTAGCGTTGCTAACCTATTAATAATTATTATTAATAATTGTAGGAAACAATTTTCTACAATTCCGTATCTTCAGAAATCCTCATAAACATCAGTAGCCCACGAATAGTATTAATTCACATCCGCAAGAGGATCCCGAGCATCTCCTGAGCTAAGGGAGCAGCCATCAATTTAAATAAGTTGTCTTGTTACTGAACACTTTCGTTAGCGTTGCAACCTGTTGATAATTATTATTAATAATTGTAAGAAACAATTTTCTATCTTCAGAAATCCTCATAAACATCAGTAGTCCACGAATAGTATTGATTCATATCCGCAAGAGGACCCCGAGCATCTCCTGTTCTCGCCCTGAGCTACTCGATTATCCAAACTATCTTATCCTACCAATTAATTACTCCTGTAAACGAGCTTCCACGATGTTAATCAACGTCTTTGCCGTGTATATATCTTATTTCAAGAACCGCAAGGAATCGTTCGGCGGGAAAACAGGGAGACGCAAGCTCGTGGCTCGTTTCCAACGAATCGCGGTTCGCGATTCGGTTTCCTTGTGACGTGGCGAACGAGGAAAATCGTGTGGTTTCCCACTGAATCACGCTTGACGCTTTGTAGATCAGTGATTCTTCTGACCGATCGGAGGCTCGCCGGAAACCAGTTTGCGGTCAACGACCCGCAGATAAATTCTAGACGCACACGTGTTCGGCGAACTAGTCGTTAGACTAAGAAACATTTTCTTGTTTCGCGCGATTCCTCGTATCTATCTCGCTTCTGGTTGCTTTCGTTTGATTAGAAATAGACTCATCGAGACGTGCGGCGATTTTGTAATTAAATCTTGAATCATAATTGATACCTAGGTGTACAATTGGGACCTTCCAACTTTTGTCTCTCTATCTGCTTTCTTTTTTTTTTTGTTGTTTCATTCTCTTTTTCTTTCTTCTCGTTTCTACGTGTTTTTCTCAGCCAGCTGGATTTAAAACAACATTTATTTAGTATTATTAAGTTACAGAAAAATTATTATGTTTTATATTTAAAATTGTCATCTACTATTCATTATTATCAAAAAATTCGTTTGTGTCTGTCTGCAGGTGTACGTTGCTTTGTCTTTTCGTTATTTTAGGAACGAGGGATTTAATTTAAAATAAGAAAATTATATTTTGAGCGATTCTCGATCAGATTATATATCAAATCGTATTTTTAGAAGCACTTGTTACATTATCCTAACATACATATCACTTATTATGTATCAACATGAATATCGTGTTGCGTTTTATTATCGTATGACAAGTGCAATCAGATTTAGATTAAAGACAGATAAGAGAGGTTATTCTCGATTTTTCACGTTTTTATATCATCTCTGTTCTTTTATTACTTTTCGTACTTCCCACATTTCCTTTTAATCCCCAACGAGAAAAAGTATAATTTTAGCCCTCTTTTATCTTTCATTACTCGTTCTTGTTCTACTGAATTCTTTCGCGCTTTTGAATTAAATAGAGAGAAAATACAATTCACGTTTTAATTAAAATTATGCATACCTGCATAGCATCTCCGTAGATCACTTTTCCAATCTGTCCTCGTTTCTATTTGGAGGGCAGAGAGACCAGACTGAAATTACTCTTTGAAATATGGTTTTATCACATTATTATTTCTGGCTTTGAAGATTTTTGTGTCCCTTTGTCGTTTAGGATCAATATGTCGATACCGCCGGCATCATCGGAGGAACTGAAACTAGAAGGTGCGACTTGGTTCTCGCGATGTAACATGTACAATGTGAATTACACGGAGATGTTGGACAAAGGTGTTACAAAAGCGGATCCATCGTGGCCAGTCCAACCGTGTCAATATGGATGGACGTTCAATCACACGATGATACCATACAGATCCATTGCTGTCGAGGTAAATTTGCATGAGACAATTGAACAATAATTTCTATATCCAACGACCACTGTCGTTATCGTTGTTTTTAAGCAGAACAATTGTCACGTATTCAAAATTTAATTTGATTATGATTTAACAGTACAGTCGCTTGGTATTTATAATTGCAATTCATTGGCATCTCCAATCTTTTACTATCCTTATTGCTATTTAACAATAAGTCCTATTATTTCCAATTTATTGCTAAAAAAATATTTCTATTACATACTAAAATATTATTCCGTTAAAATATATTGTATATTATAAAATATTATTCTATATTAAATTAATTTTTATTAAAAATATTATTCTTTTAATATTATAAAATATTATAAAATATTATTCTATATTAAATTTATTGTTAAATATTATTCCGTTAAAATATATTATATATTTAAAATATTATTCTATATTAAATTTATTATTAAATATTATTCCGTTAAAATATATTATATATTATAAAATATTATTCTATGTTAAATTAATTATTAAAAATATTATTCTTTTAACATTATAAAATATTATAAAATATTCTGTATTAAATTTATTATTAAATATTATTCCGTTAAAATATATTATTTATTATAAAATATTATTCTTTTAATATTATAAAATATTATAAAATATTATTCTATATTAAATTTATTATTAAATATTATTCCGTTAAAATATATTATATATTATAAAATATTATTCTATAGCGTGGCCAGTGGAAAACTGAAGGGCTCGAAAGAGTCATAACTTGTTCATTTTCACTATTTCATTTTCTCCTTTCATAGGTTATAAAAAAAAAAATACTGGAAAAAATCCATTAATTACATTTCCAAATGAAATAATAAAAAATTTACAAAACACGTGTTATTATACAAAAAAAAAGTTATTTTTGTTTTATATCATTCAGTGATCACTTTCAGTGACCTTGTATTATTACTAAAATCCGTTTCTGTTATTTCATTATTAAAAGAAGAAAAGTAGCAAAATCCAGGAGAAAATCGTAGAGTTCCTGAATTCCAAACATATATATGTCCACATAAAGCACTATGCGAATAATTTGTCCTCTCACCATCTCTTCTTCATTCTCTCTTTCGGATGTTGCATCAATTTTCTACGACCATAAAGCCGCTGGTCATAAAGCATCGTCCCGTTTCTGTTTTCAGCTGGAGTGGGTCTGCGATCACGCATTCCTCGGCTCGGCGGCACAATCGGCCTTCTTCGTAGGCAGCATTCTTGGAGGCTTAATATTCGGTTACATAGCCGACCATTATGGCAGAATTCCAGCGTTGATCGCGTGCAACACGGTGGGCTTCGTCGCGTCCATTGGCACCGCGTTCTGCAACACTTTCTGGAGCTTCTGCCTGGCGAGATTGGTGGTTGGTTCCTCGTTCGATAACTGCTTCAACGTGCTTTTCATTATCGGTGAGTCACAATCGGGATAAAAGCGAACGATTATTAAGAGGATAACGGATGCCGGTGGAAAAAAAAGAAAAAAGAAGCGCCGTAATTTACGATTTAATTGCACCACACCGATGACGATTGAGTTTTATATAACGATTGTAACACGTGTGTTTCTAACGAACGTTCGTTGACCCGTGATATCCTGTTTTAATTGGAACGTTGCGAAAGTTTTTTGTCCTTTTGGATATTTTGTAATATGAAATTTTCTTTTTTTTTTTTTTTCCTTTTTGCAATTAAGAGTTCTGCACACGTATTACATTTTGTACATTTGTATATTTGATTTCTCATGTGCGTTATGATATTTAATTCTGATGATTTCGTTAGAATTTTGTGGTATCGACAGTTCGGATCAAATTTTATTACTTTCGTATTAAAAGAGAAATATGAAAATGTCAAATGAAGGAGTGAAATTGACAGAAAATTTGAAAAGACCTCGACAACGGTGTAATTAAAGTACGATATATTATTTAATTACACTTGCAATATATTATTATCAAGTAACATGAATATCATTTCAGTAATCGAATATGTCGGACCGAAGTACAGAACTTTGGTGGCGAACATGTCGTTTGGACTTTATTTCGCGGCAGCCGCGAGCCTTTTGCCTTGGATTGCATATTGGATCTCAGACTGGAGGATCCTGAGCATGGTTACCGCGTGTCCTATGGTGGTCGCGTTCATAACACCATGGATCGTTCCCGAAAGTGCACGGTAATCTTCTTTCTAATTGAAGAAATTCTTTCACGTAAATTATAAAGTATACGATGAATGTTTCATCTTTCGATTGTTTCCGGATTTGTCGTCGTTTCTTGATTTCTCATTTCTATTTTACAACGGAGATCTTGAAATATCCTTAAAAATCTAAATTAGACAGATTAGACAAATTTCCTAATATCTAAAATCCTTAAAAATCTAAATTAGACAGGCTAGACAAATTTCCTAATATCTAAAATCCTTAAAAATCTAAATTAGACAGGTTAGACAAATTTCCTAAAATCTAAAATCCTTAAAAATCTAAATTAGACAGATTAGACAATTTTCCTAAAATCTAAAATCTTTAAAAATCTAAATCAGGTAAATTAAATCAGTTAAATTTTACCCAAGAATATAACCGAAAATTCCGCCAGAATTCTTCAGTCTCATAAATAAAAGAACATCGCAACGTTTTTCTCTTAACGAGACGCTGCAGTTTTTCCTGTGCTACGTAAATGATTGATCACGTTTGAAACGAGTTCGACAATATTATATACTTACACAGTACTATACAAAGTACTATACAGAGATGTACAAAAAACTTGCCGACATTAAACGTTGATCGAGATGATGATTTTTTTAGAGTTGACATTTAATAACGTCCGTGTGTTTCATTTATTCTCGTAGTTGGTACATAACCAGTGGCAAGATCGACAAGGCGATCGAGATGCTGAAGAAATTCGCTAAAGTAAATGGCAAAGAGGTGAAGCAGGAAATATTCGACGAGTTTGAGAAAAGTTGCAAGTCGTTGACCGAGAAGGATCATCTGCATAATCAGTACACTGTGCTTCATCTCTTCAAGATGCCGCGGCTCGCTCGCATTACTGTCATGCTCATCGTTTATTGGTGAGTTTGACTTTTTTATTATTAGCTCGATTAGACAGACCAAAGAGTAAACTCCTGACAATAATTACATTTATCATAGAAAGACGTAGAAATGGAGTGTACTTTCAACCTAGTACTTTTAATTTTATATTTATAATACATTACGCTTCTCGTATTTTCAATTATGACTTAGAATCAATCTCGTATTACAATTTTGAATTTTTCCCATATATTCTAGATTAGATTAAATGGAATTCAGAAGTAAATGCAGGAATAAAATCTCTTATTTTTGCATACTTGTATAGCAATAGAAAGTTTTTACTCCACGATCTTAAATTTTCTAGTTTTTATATAAATAGTATTGACAAAGAACTACGATATTTATGGAATTAACGAATTTACTAATAGAATAGAATTAAGTAAATTTATTATTAATAGTAATAGTTATTTAGTAAATAGTATTGTTTAGTAAATAGTAATTAATAGTATTATTAATAGTAATAGTAACAGTAATTAATAGTATTATTAATAGTAATAGTAACAGTAATTAATAGTATTATTAATAGTAATAGTAACAGTAATTAATAGTATTATTAATAGTAATAGTAACAGTAATTAATAGTATTATTAATAGTAATAGTAACAGTAATTAATAGTATTATTAATAGTAATAGTAACAGTAATTAATAGTATTATTAATAGTAATAGTTATTTAGTGAATAGTATTGTTTAGTAAATAGTAATTAATAGTAAATTAGTATTATTTAGCAAATCGTAATTAATAGTAAATTAGTATTATTTAATTAAATAGTAATTAATAGTAAATTTATTATTAATAGAATTAACAAAGACAGAATCTATAATTATACTTATGACCCTATTTACGACAGTCCGCTATTATCACACTGTTATATCACCTGAAACCATCAATCAACCTCATAGTACTTCCCTATCTCTATGAAACCAGAATTAAAGTAGACACGAATTACCATGAAATAGACATAAATTACAAGGGTGAAGGTATATGGAGCATTTCATGTGGTTTAAGAATCTGTTTAAGCGTATAATTAACATCGGGAAATCCCGACACGCCAAGGACCAATAATACACGGTGTGATTTATCCATGACTCGACTGATTCCTTTCCAGGTTGATGATGGTGTGGGTATTCGACGGCCACGTTTGGAACATGAAACTTCTGGACCCTGACATTTTCATGTCGTTCTCCTTAGCCTCCCTTACGGAACTTCCGGCGGCCATATTGCTCGCCGTCTTCCTCGACAGATGGGGCAGGCGATGGATGGGCTTCGCATCGATGTTGCTCTGCGCCGTTTTCTCCTTCATTGCCATCTCCACACCCGCTGGTAACTTCTTCTTTTCTTCCCTTTCTCCGTTCAGATTCTTCTCCACTCTTGATCAATGGCTTGTCGAAATTGTTCTATAAAATACGAGTTAATATCAGTTCTTTAGTACCAATAGTTGGTGTTACTTTTCTCTCCTCCTTTCCTCTTTTCTTTCTTTCTTTCTTTCTTTGATCGATGACTTTGTCAGTCGAAATTATTCTATAAAACATGAAGAATGTTTGTATTAGTTTTTTTTTATTTATAATTAGTTGATATCACTTCCCTTTCTTTTTTTTATTCTTTCTTGCTCTGATCGATGGCTTTCTTGCCGCAGTCGAAATTATTCTAGAAAACAATCTTGTTGAATGTTAGGAAGAAAAATTCGACTTCATCGAGTGAAAGTCCCGAATGAAAGTTTGAGAGATTGAGAAATGTGAGTTCGTGTTTCAAGCAAGAATAATGTTTTTGTTGGATGACAAGAAGATGAACGATGGTGATTGGATGCTTGTGTTTGTACAAATGTGTGCACTGTAAAGATAAATTGAACCATAAATTTAGTCCTTTAATTTCTATTCAACTAATATTATAATACATATTTTACATATTTGTTGTTACATATATACTTTAAATATTAACATACATATATACTTTAAATATTTATGTATGTTTTACAATCTGAAATACATAAATTTAGTCCTTCGATGTCTATTCAATCAATATTACAATAATACATTTTACAAAGTACGAAAAATGACCAATTGGTAATTTTGAAGATTTGAGTAATTTGTCGATAAAATTGTGGATTATCTGCGGCACAATTTTTTCATTGTCATTGATACTGAATTATACTCTTTATTCTTCAATAATAGGTATGTGTATTTTTCAATTGGTCATTTTAATTATTTCGACAAGTCCAGTGTTAATTGAGCGAATCGCGTAATGCGTCGTTCGTGGCATTTACATATTTCTCAATCTGTTCAAGGCCCGACAACGGTCGCCATGGCGATTATAGCGCGTCTTGGAGTGAATATCGCCGCGAATATCGGTTTCCAATATGCAGCGGAAATGCTGCCGACTGTGGTGCGAGCTCAGGGTGTGTCTCTGATTCATATCATCGGCTACGTTGCTCATATTTTGGGACCGTATATTATCTATCTGGTGAGTGAGTCGAAATTCCTCTGAACGTTCTCAATACTTCAATAATCAACGTGACGCTTCTACTCGGCTTTCTTTTCCAATTTCATAATCAATATTCTCTGTTTAATTATTGAAAGTATTTGAATTTCGTTCAATTGGAGAAAGCGTCAGATCTTTTCAAATTATGAAAAATCAAGATACATTCTTTTTATTTTGTTCTTTTGTACGTTATTACGTTTTAGTAAGATTCAGGCTTGTACTCGAGAGTGATTTAATTTTCTGGAGTTGATCAGTACGATTTGTCTTGAAGGCAATGTAAATGAAAAGAGGTGTTTCGTTCAATTTAGGCGGACGTTGATCCAGCTTTACCCCTCATTACTCTCGGTTTGCTGTCTTTTATACACGCTTTTCTGACGCTCGGTTTACCGGAGACTCTGAACCAAGAACTTCCGGAAACGTTGCAGGAAGGTAACGACTTTGGCAAGGAACAAAGTTTCTGGTGGATCCCGTGTATATCCTCGTAAGTATAAATTGTTCTGTTCACATTTCCCTTTCCCTCCATTTCCTTGAGCAATAAATGTAGAACATTGATTTTCTCAAAGAAATCCAAATGCAACAATGTCAAATAGTCAAAGACAAAATTAAAACTAACAACATTGCAAATTTGGAATAACATATATTCAGTAGTTCGAATCAATATAAATTTGATAATAATTTTGTTGTTCTTTTCTTCAATTTTTCAGAAGCAAAATGTTGAAGAAGTCTTACAGAAAGAAGAAGGGCCTGTCGAATCCAGCCTTCGCCGGCAGTGTTCAAAAGATCGACTGCACTAGATTATAGCGACTGATCTGGTCGTGTGGAACTTGCCAAATCCTTTGTAAATATAGTTGTTAAATGTACGAGTGTGATGCTAGGTGTTAAGATATTTGCGAACGTGTTGAGAACTGTTGAGAGCTGCTGAGAGCTGTTGAGAGCTGTTGAAAGAGATTAGGAAGAAGTATCAGCTTCTGCCATTGCGTTGCAGCGCGGTTAAAGAGACAAGCATCATCAAATTACTCGAGGTACAAGTTTGTTATCAATTAACGTTTCATCGACGAAGTGTCTTCATTCTAAACGCCAATCTTATTCGAACTGTATCTTTCAAGTCGATCATCTTTCACGATGATTTGAAGATGCATTGCAAGAGGCTTTTATTATTATTTATTTAACATTATTCAAATAATATTACAATTAACATCGTAAGTATTTCCTGTAGAATCATCCCAAGTGTTGGAAATGACAAAGAACTCAGATTTCAGATTGTGGGAAGCGGATATGAATATTTAAGAAAGATATATCTTCCTTCGAGTTTAAAAATTGGAAAGAGAAATCTGCATTTCTTTTCTTCCTCCTTTATCAAAGAATTCACTTATTTGTGAGAAGTGTCACTCGAAACGCGAGAGGAGTGCTTTCTTTACGCGTTGTTGAGCTTTGAACTTGTCTCGTTTTACTGCGAATCATCTTTGTATCTATATAGGTAATTCACGAATCGCCGAGATTCGAATCGGCAGTTTCGATCGACCCTTTTAAAACGTAGTGTACGCTTTTAAAACCTCAGGAAAACTGTCAAAGCTGTGTCATAATTTGAACAGACGCGTAATTTCAATGAAACATTAAGAATTGAAATTGCCCTGTGATACGATATATATTCTTCCCTTTTGCTTCAGTATTAATTAACGAAGAATATTTTCACTTGACACAATTGATTTTGTGAGTGATCAATCACTCGTCAAATGGAATGCATTAAAGTAGCTAATTGATGTGCATTAACCCATTAACTGCCATTATCCTCACTGGGATTCGCAAAAAGAAATATTCACGGTAACTCTAAAGGAAGAATTCCTTGAAATAGAAGAAGATACATATACAGTATTTTAATACTAGTACAATTATTGAATTAAATTTGGCATTTAATGGATTAATTTTCAGAACTTAGAACTCAGGCGAAAACGGATCGAAATTTCCGTCACGAGCTCGACTACGAATAACGTGAAAATTCTCATCCGTGAAGCGACACGGATATCTTCTATTCCCAATTACGTTCCTTCCGATCCTCCGAGCTGTCCATCCTAAGTGCTCAATCTCCGTCACACCACTTTCGAACGATGATTCTAGCAAACAGAGTCATTCGATCGTTAGAGTCATTCGCGTACTTATAAGACTAGTCCCTGCTTTCAATTCCTCGTTTAAAAATCCACCGTATACACGCATAATTTCTCGTTGCAAGTATCAGGCAATCGATCGTTTCTCAAAGTCTGAGACACTTCGAAACATTCCTACGTCAGAGAAATTCAATTGTAAATAATTATTGTCGAAACCTATAAGACAGACTCGATCCTTATTATATGATACAATGGACAATTTTTTTTTTTAAACGAGAGAAGTCTCATTTGATCTTTGACATTTTTTCGTAACACAGTATTGTAATTAGTAGACGTGTTCGTGCAAATTTGTATATTTTTTTTGACGAACGTCGTTACGAATTGAAAATTTATTAACAATTTAGTGTACGTGATCGTTGTTGTAAAGCTTGTAATTGTAGGACAGAGCCAGACTGGGTGTACAAAGGAGGATCATCGGACACTGACGTATTTTAGACAAATGTAGCAATTTATTTTCGTTCGGAGGACACAGATTGATGTGTGTGCAAATAAAAAACAGAATTATTTCTTATAATCAAGGCTCATGGGAGTTTTTATTCTGCGAACTTTAATCCTATGGATGCGAGAGCGCGAGTGAAATTAGACGGACGATCATGAGCACATACGCATAAGCCAAGTGTTTTTTAGATTGATTGCGTTGTTATTGGCACAACGACGAAAACTGATGAGAAAAATCATACAATGGCACAATTTGCTTACGATATTCCTTCCCTCCTTTTCTTCCCCTCTTAAATATATAAAAACAGTCGTTCAGAAATGCATAAACTAGCTTTGGATAAATAAATACAGCAGTTGCTACTACTAAGACTATAATAATAACTTCAAAACTTTTTTTCGTTGATATATTATACGATTTGATATGTAAAGAAAGTATTCTGAAAGAAAGAGAATTCCCGCGGTCTTTAAAATAGTACATGTATAAATAGTCGTTTAAAACATCTTTTTCTCTCAATGAAAAGAAGAAACAAAAAAAAAAAAAAATTAAACGCACTGTCCTAGAAGATTTAAAAGAACTTGAAAGAAACATTTTCAATTATATTTACGTACGTAATGTTAAACTAAACATTAAAGTTGCGAAAGCTCTTAAAGTAAATGGATAAACGGTAAAAATTACGTAGGAACACAATTTCTAGGCACGCTCTTGCTTGGAGCTAAAGTTTAGAAACGTTTAAACGCTAAATAGTAATAAAAGTAAAGATTAACGCAGTAGGATGCAAAAGTAGGTTCGTCTCTCTCGCACAAAAATCATCAGACTAATCCGTCATAATTCTAACTTTGAAACGAACACACGACTCTTTCCTCGTTTCTCCTTTTCTTCCCACCGTGTTTTATCAGTGAAATTGTTATTGAAAATTAGATTAGATTATCGCTCGCAGGAATGATAATGTTGATGCCCATTGAAGGGTGATTTGTGACAGCAAGGCAACGACCAGAAACGTTGCTCTCTTCCGAATTCTTCGCCTTGCTTGATGGTCTGGGGAAGATTCTGACCCATGGTTTCCGGTAGGAACAAAACAATCGCCGCGCCAAGGAAGGACGCTGCGCTGATTATCAACATTGGAAATCCTTCCCAAATTGCAGCCTAATAAACAAACAAATGTTTAATCAATCGATAAGATTTAGCAAGGTGTAGTGTAATAGATAAGAATTGAAACTTTCAAATGAGAAATATCCATCCTGATGGTTACTATGACTATTTTATACTTTTGCGAGAAAGATACTGTACACATTGAATTACTAGAATGAGCGAATATTCAGAAATATTTATTTACAATGTTCATTGTGTCTTTTGGACTATTCAACTGAAGAAAAATTATGATTGCAAATATACCGAAGAGACATCAAAACGTAGATAGAAGTTTTGTAACGATTTTGATAACAATGATTTATTAATTACCGAGTCGGTGATATACGGCGCCAAGCAATGCGCCACTATTCCAAAAATATGAATCAAAGACACTCCTTGCGATCTGACTGGCGTAGGGAGGAGCTCTGCTGCATACTGAAGAGCAATGTTGGCTACCATGTTCAGGCAAAATCGCGACAGCACTGACATTACTAATTTGGCCGTCACTAAAACAGTAATTTAAAAAGAAATTACAAAATTCAATTGTTTTAAAAATTCCATTTTAAAACTCCATTCTAAACTTGGAGTTTAAAAATCCGAACTTAGATTAAAAAACTATGATTTAATGGAATTTAATAAAATATCAAAACCTGAAAGGACAGACATTAAAACGCACAAAGAATGATTAAAATAATTATTTATGATAACTAATGTGTTATGTTAAATTATATTATATTAATATTAATATAAATTGATATATTACTAATTTGGCTGTCACTAAAAAAGTAATTTAAAAAGAAATTACAAAATTGATTTAAAACTCCATTCTAAACTTACAGTTTAAAAATATCAACTTAGATTAAGAAACTATGATTTAATGGCATTCAAAATAAAAATATCAAAACCTGAAAGGACAGATATTTAAACACACAAAGAATGATTAAAATAATTATTTATGATACTAATGTGTTGAATTATATTATATTAATATTAATATAAATTGATGTTATTGATTAGAATTATTAGTTTTCAAAATCCTCCTCCATCAACTTATATATGTACGCAATTTCAGATCTCTTCTATCGCCATCATCGTTCCAACATTACTAAACAGAAAAATATATATTTACCGGAACGGAGTAGGAGTTCGGCGATACTGAGCATAAAAGTCATCGCCAGAGTGAGAAATCCGCAGAATCTACGGCCCCACCGGTCCAGAAACAGGGTGAGCAATAATCCAGCCGGAAGTTCTGTGGCGCAGGCGATCGAGAACGACACAAACACCGAGCTCTGGATAAGTTTTAATGAATACACGTGGCCGTCGAACGAGATCACGATGAAGCACCTGTAACACAACACCGATCATTCGTCAAGCTTCTCCTTCAAACGTAAGCGTTATACTTTCTTATACTTTCCAGAATGCGATCAAAAGGACAGTGTTTCTGGCCAGACGTGGCGTTTTGAACAGATCGAACACCGTGGCTGATTCTTGGATTTTGTCCGATGCCTCCAGATTGCTCTGCAATGATATAATTTGGTATTTAAAACAGAAACCGAAACAAAATAATTTCAGTTCTCGTGAAAATTAGTGTTCATTCGAGAAGGGAATTTTATCTTTTCTCAAAGAAATTTTATTTTTTTTTTTTTTTTTTGTAAATTTATCAATAGCAGATACGATCGGGAACTCTTTAAACTTTCTAAATTCAGAAAGATATTCCTTTGCATTCTGACTTATCGGATAATCAGAGATTAATCAGTGAACTCTTAGATACTAGAACTGCGGACTTTCGCACAGAAGCGTCCAAAATGAAAAAAAAAAAAAATAAAAATAAAATAGCAAAGTAAATCCATCGTTTCAGTATAAAATAGAAAAGTGAAATGAAAATCCGCGGTCCAGCAGCGAGTACGGAACTGTATCAAATATCTGTCGACGACAGATTCGAACGTTCCACAAAATTCAAGTATTTAACATCTATAAAATTCTATTTTGATCGAACTTACGACGAATGCATCGTAAATACGCGGGTCCGGACTTCTACGATTGATCCTGGCTATTCTGCGGAGTTTCTCGACAACCTTGTCCATCATCCCGTTGGAAACGTACCATCTTGCGCAGAGTAAACATTCGTCGTATGAAAATGTGCGGGAAATGAATTTGCATGGATTTCGAGATCGGTAGCTGAGAATTCGAACAATCGATTGCGATTAAGAGATTTATTTACCGGGCACTCTCGGGCAGGATCCATGGCGTAATAACGACTGATAACAGCGGCACGGCGGTGACGTAAGTGAAATATCGCCAGTTGGCGATGTAGTATGCCATCCATGGTAAAATGGTGCTAGCCACCGCGAAATATATGCCAAACGCGACGTTGACGACTAACGTTCGTTTCGAGACGGCCATATATTCGAGCACTGTGGAATAATTGGTTGCCCGTGATTAGTAGAGCGATTAACTATTACATGCAGACATTCAATGACTGTCGTTATTCTTTGTGCGTAATAATTGTACGATTACAAATGTTAATTTGATCGAATTTCTGATGGTGAGTTTGAATTAGCGCAGATGATTAAAACTGTCACAATCAACGTCAGGTTGAATTGCAAAGGAAAGAATAATTCACCTTTGACAATGTCAAATTAAATTAATAATTATCTTCGACAATAACAACAGCTCTCGAACCGTGAAGATCAGAAATTTCTCCCATTAAACCATAAAATCTGTTTGTCAGATGATTTATAACATTTCAGAAAACATTCCACAAAATATTATTATAATATATATTACATATAATGTTATTATATATTATAATATATAATGATTATAAATAAAATGTAAAAATTAAAGAATAAATTATAGAATATAAATATAACATATATAGAATAAAATATAAAAAATATATTATAATTATATTTAAAAAATAAATATAATTATAATGTATAATATATATATACGTATATGTATAATATATATGTATATATATATATACATTTTTTACATGGTATTTTATAAATTTTGGCGATTATAATATATATTATATATGAAAAAAAAAATATAATAATATATTATAATCGCCAAAACGCATAAAATATAAAACCAGAACAGTTGTAATATTTATCAGAAGAAGCAAATCTCAGATTTCGTTTCACAATAGTGTTAAATTGCAATCGAAACCGTCCACAGTTGAATAACCTTTGACGAATAAAACTTTGATCTAGCTTATCGATAAGACGCCTCCGGCTTGTAGAGAGTTTACCGATAATCAGAGGGATGTTGATGCAGTTGTCGAACGCCAGTCCGGTGAGAAATCTACAAACGGCGAACGACCAAAAACTGTTGGCGCTGGCAGTGACGATTGACGAGAGAAGGGCGATACTGTTGCAGAACATCAGAGCCGGGATACGGCCCTTGTGATCGGCGATCCAGCCGACTAGGAAACCACCGACGATGGACCCGCAGAAGAAGATGGCCTGCGCCGTCGATACGAGGTATTCTCGGTCGCATACCCAATCTAGCTAATCACCAAGGGCTAAGAGTTAGTCAGTGAAAAGGCAATCGCTTCGCAATCGTTTTCAGTGTTAATGTTTTATCATTGACATGTTCTTCTTCATTGACTCGTGTCTTTTAAAATTTTATTTTATTTAGAGAGTTTACAATTAATCGTCAAGGGCAAAAAATTTGAAAAGACACACGACTGCTTCGCGTTCTCTTCTCACTTCTTTATTATTGAGTTTGCATCTCTTTAAATATCGTTTCTTTTGTTATTCATAAAGAGCGTAGAATATATCAAAGTACAATAAAATCGTACGCTAAAATCTTTAACAACAGTGTACGATATTATTGAATAATAGTGTAATGTTTAATATTTAATTTTATGATCTATCGAAGTGTAATGTTTATTCACTTATATAGAATTTATATTCTGTAGATCTAAGAAGGACAACAGAATTATGTTTTGCTTTTTAACTCGTGAAGATCTTCATTTCTGACTAAATTAATAAAATCGTACGAGACGCTAAAATCAAATATTTAACAACATTGTACGATATTATTGAATATATTATAGTGAAATGTTTAATATTTAATTTCATGGTCTATCGAAGTCTAAGTTTATTCATTTATATAGAATTTATATTCTGTAGATCTAAGAAGGACAACAGAATTATGTTTTGCTTTTTAACTCGGAAAGATCTTCATTTTTGGACTAAATTCAAAACATTGAACTGCCTTTTAGAGGATTCAGAGAACGATGTAAATACTTCACCTCAGTTCCTATACTAGGGTATGGAATCTGCGTGAAATTGTACTCCCACCGAGTACATTCCACTGTTTTGTTCGTTTGGAACTCCAATGAGCGTAAATCCTCGCCACTCCGCAGGATCTCCGCAAAGTTTAGGTCCTTCCGGTTACACTGGTTATAATACGGATAATCGTTCGTTCGTGGAATCCCTATTTTGATCCTAAACATACGACAGAACGGGCAGACGATTATTAAAACGTATCAAGCAAAATGAAATTAAACCGAACCGGACAAAATGACTGAACATATAAGGAAAGATTATAAAGCGTAATTCAATCTTGTTCAAAGCTGTATTATATTGTAAAATCGTTTTATCTTTCATGTTTTCCAATCATTTTGACTCTTCATATTCTGACGATTACTTTAAAATTAATTATAATTGTAAATATTAATTTTATATTAATAAATTATATTTATATAATATAATTTATTTATATAATATAACATTTTATATTTATATAATACAATATATCATGTATTATATTTATATTATGTAATTATATTATATTTATTAATAAATTATATTTACACTTTAAAATTAATTGCAAGTGTAAATTATAACAAAGCATTATTCTTTGCGAAGCATTTAAAGTATCGTCGAACGTTTGAAGAAATTTCCACATCTTTTCGTTCCTCTCTTGTTATAATTACCTCTCTTCCTGGGTGAAATTCGAATTTACTAGTTCGTCGATCCTGCACCAGTGTTCCGCAGGAATGATCGTAATGAAAAATTGCGAGAAATATAGGAACGCGTATGTTGTGCCGTAAGGCAGCAACGAGAGTAGTAGCAACCACTGGTATCTTCCATAATCCCCGACATATGGCAGAACGTCGTCGAAGTTTTCCAATTTCGACCTCAGTCGGGTCGTTTCGGTGGGCCCAATAGAGTTGTTCAAATTCTTCTGGTTCTTCATTTCACTGAAACAAAAGTTACATCAACGTTTCACGAAAATTGTAACTCGAATGGAACAGTTTAAAAATTTCTCCCGTTTTAATGATTAAGTATTCAAGATATACAGATTTTTTCCTCTTATTTATAAAAATTCTTTTTATTTATAATTTGTAATTTTACAAAATTATATATCATAATTTTACAAATAATATAATTTTATAAATATAATTGTATAATTTGTAAAATTATATAATTATATTTATAAAATTATATAATATTATATTTATATAATTATATAATTTTAAAAATTATATATTCACAATTTTTCTTTTCTTATTTTTCTTTTTTCTTTTCTTATTTATAAAAATTCACAACCTATCGATTAACTAACCAAGCAATCGTCCGCTCGTAGAACACCAGAACAGTCTTACCTCATGTCTCTTTCGTCCACGAGTGTCGAGTATTTGAATTTTTCTGCAAGGGAAAGACAGAACACGAGGACGCGAGTGTCGATCGAAAGACGGTGGAAAACGAACTGAAACGACGGGCAAAGTCCGACCAATGACGGTGTCCGTCTCGTTTTCGATTAAACGTTAAATTAAGTGCAAGTGTTTGCCCGAGCGGCGGTCAATTATTGTACCCGGGAGTCAAGTGAATTGTGACACGCGACTCGTTCAAATTGAATTGTAAACGAGACACGTTCTCGAGATGATATTCAAAAAGGGCTGATTCGTTAGTATGTACACAGAGAAAGTTCCATTGGTAAAAAAAAAAAGGAGAATTAATTAGAATGTTTAAAATGAGTTAATCGTTTGGATGTTAGTAAAATTATTCGAACTGGGAATTACATACGAATACACGAATCTTTCGATTTTTATTTTCGTATCTGACGAAATTACTCTAAATAAGTTGACTCGGGGGATATTAATTAATGTAAAAAAAAACGACAAGGGTGTGGGGTAAAACTACTTTAAAAATAATTAATCTCACTGCCGCGACCGAGAAAGTGCTCGAAATAACCGACCTATTTAGAAAATAAGACAACGAGAAATGTTCGTGTCTCCAACTCATAGTGAATGCGCTCGCGTGCGAAGACAAATGCATACAACATTGAAAACAAGATTAATAATTATTATCGAGGCATCTGGCGCGGGATTTTAAAAAATTCATATCTCGTATAAAACGCGACGTCAAAAGTCAAGCTGACAAGCTGCAACAAAGTTGCTGAAAGTCAATGAACTGCGACGAAACTGAGGATTGAATACAATTACACTTTTGAAAATTTGTGAAATGTCAATTTGATATTAAATGTCAATATATAATTTTAAATATTATTGTATAATATGTTATATGTATTTATATTGATTATTATAAAATAGTTTATTACAGCATTTACTGAATGAAACGAATCTTTTTATTTATACTGATAAAAGTTCTAAAATTGCTTCTTTATTTTAAAAATTTCTTTACCCGTTAAAAAAACCTAACCCAAACCTTTGATAAGAATCATTTACTGCTATAAAAAAATATAACTATGTAAAACTAAATATAAAACTACTGTAACTGTATAATAATAACTATATAAAATAATAAATATAAAACTATATAACTATGAAAAAAATAATAAATATAAAACTATATAACTATAAAAAAATAATATATATATATAATTATAAAAAAATAATAAATATAAAAAATTTCAATTCTCACCTGTCACAATGATTCTTCGTTTAGAGTATAGTCTCAAGATTTCAAAATGAAATTTCAAATTGATCACTCGTTGATCATATATCTGTCTGGTGATCACTATCAGATTCACTGGTAATCACTTTTAGTCCGATTAACAACGAGTTACGTAATTAGCAGTCAAAAATCATCCTTGGTCGAATTATCATCTTCCTCGATGGCTAAATCATATCAAACCATTCTAATCAACAAAATTATTCAATACATTAATGTCGTTCATATTTCTCATGGTGAAACAACCGAGGAATATTTGTTCGTCGCTTCTATTTTTCGTTCGTGGTTGATGGTTTATTACAAAATGAAGAATTCAGATCGACAGGATTAAAGATCCACGTGGTTCTCTTCGAAATTGAGGCAGAAGTTGGTGATGAAATGAATTATGAAGCGTCAGATGTTACTTTTTAATAAGGAACGGAGTCGATGGAGAAATGGCTTATATCGAAGCGAAATTAGAATCAGCCAAGGAACTCGATTCTCTTTGAGAATATTTCTTTGAGATAGTTTACCTCAAAATGAAAATTAGAATCGATGATCGACGTAGTTTACTTCGAAAAGCGAGTACAATGAAAAGCACACATACACACGCGCACAATTTTAGAAAGAAAAACCAAATAAGATAGTAAAGATAATTTGTTTCGAAATTTGTTTAGGTACTTAAACGCACAAACAGACAAGCATGGTTGCTTTAAAACAGTTGACAGAAAGATAGAATCGATGGTTGGAACGAATAACAGACACAATTTACTTCGAGAGGCGAGTAGAATCGTTAAGCAAACCATCAACACTATTCCCCACGAAGAAACATGGCAAACGATGATCAAACACACGATCAACAAGACGAGATAGAATTAACGAACGAATCAAAACAAGTAGATTGACTCAATTTCCCTTCGTAGACACACTACAATCAATATTTAAACTAATCGGGAACGCTCCTGCCAACAGGGCAAATCGTGAAACGTGAAACTGATCGATGAAATTTCCCTCGACGATGTGGAACAATCGCAAAATCGGTATCATCGCGCGAGAAACGTCAATGGTCGTTAATCGAACAAATTAACACGATTGCACAATTATTTTTTGTGTTAAAAAATAATATATATGATAATATTAAAATAGTATTAATATAAAATATTAATATTAATGTTAATAGTATTAAAATAATATTAATATAAAATATTAATAGTATTAAAATAATATTAATATAAAGTATTAATAGTATTAAAATAATATTAATATAAAATATTAATTATATTAAAATAATATTAATATAAAATATTAATATTAATATTAATGTTAATAGTATTAAAATAATATTAATATAAAATATTAATAGTATTAAAATAATATTAATATAAAATATTAATAATATTAAAATAATATTAATATTAATGTTAATAGTATTAAAATAATATTAATATAAAATATTAATATAAAATAATAATATTATATACATATATATATATATATAATTGTTGATTAAAAGGAACGAAGAGGGACACGTCCGATGTTCACAAGACCTGGCGCGAATATGAAGGGAGAAACCGGTTCGCGGTATCGGTTTGCTTCGCGAAGACGAACGCGATACAAGACCGGGTCGACACGTGTCTGTCAATAGGAGAAGCAGAGAGTCGAAGGATAAAGTGGAACGATAGAGGGAGAAGAAAGAGGAGAAGAAACGAATCGGCCAAGTGGAAATAGGCAAAGCTGTTTCTCACGACTTCCGCGGGACACCACGTGCTCCGCCGGCTGCTATCGACCGAAATTTCATTTAAATATCTTTAAATAGATTCAAACGTATTGCCGTTCCGTCGTGCGATAAAATTGGCGATAACGTAGACGACGGAGCAACAACCGACATTGAGACTCGATTTGCGTTGAAACGCAAAACGTTGCAGAAATTAACCGTCTGAAAGATAAATTCGACGAGGAATTTATTTTTCAGTTCTTTGACGTTGGATCGGCGCTAGCCTTCTTGTTTTCAATCGAGAGAGGCGAAAATTAATCTTGCCTCGGCCGTGAATGTCCGCAGACGTTTGTATGATTTGTCGATAATTCACGTCCGTGTTGTTCATTGTATAAATATTTAGATACGAGCTTTTCGAGGAAGAACGTATCAGAAACGAAAGCTTTTACACATCGCTGAATGTATGAATGAACTTGTACGTACAAACGTACATACGCGCAGCGTCGAAACGGAAGAAATCTCACGTTCAACGTTCGTCGATTATTGAACAAAAGGAAATTTAAATTAAAAGGAACGTACACTGTGGAGATTAACGGTTACTAGCGTCGATAATAACAGAGGCACGCTGAGCGGGTTATAGATCCGTTACGGTGTCTGGCCTTATTTCATTCCCACTTGATCTGCTGCTGGTTTCTAATCCGGCAACGTTCACGCAACAGAGAATGATGAAACGAGCAACGAGCGATACGCGATTACACGCTGTCTATAAATAATTTTGCGGGCGGCGTAAATTAAAAAGCTTCGATACTATTTCCGCCACGCGTTAACACTCGACGAGTCTGTACACAGTGGGCCTGACTAACTGCAAGTAAATCTAAATCGATCGTATGATACTGACACGATTTTTGAACTTATTTATTTTAAATTCATTTACTCTAGTCGAGATACTACTGGCCGTATCGTGACAATGTGAAAGGTCAACATTCGAAAACGGTATCGCAACTTATAAATAAACAACCATTTTACCATATCGCTGGAGAAAATTACACAGAAAATTACGTTTTTATCTGTATTTGTACGCAGTGTAATCATTGAGCAGATTTCAGTGCCAGAAACGAAATTATTGAAACGAAATATCGTAGCAAATAAGACAATAACTCTAATTAATGTATAAGGAAAAGGAAAGTTGAAATGAAAATAAACACGGGATCATAGATGCTTTAGGATTATTAAGATCGTAATGAAAGTGACGAGGAATAATTTTAGTCAGGTAATTAAGTGTTAAGTAATGATTATTTGCGAGTTGGAAAAATTTTGATCGCCGCCGCGTAACGACATTGATCCCCGAGAATCTTGCTTGCCTTGATAGATAGGATCATTGAGTAACGCAGCGGAAATCGGCACGTCTCGCATTGCAACGTCAAAGCAAAAATGAAAATGCTTTCACTGCAAAGATCGGACGAGGGAACTTCGAATGTCCTTTTTTCTGACCTGCGCAACTACTTAAATAATTCAGTTAGGTACTACGAACGCGTAACGAGAAAGAATTCGATGAAAACATTTAAAAAACAGTTCGATCCAATTTTAATCTGTCACTGGAGGTAATGATAATAATTTTAACTGTGAGTTATATATACTAGCTTTCCTTTCGAGAACGATGTTTTAATATTTAAAAATTGATTCTAATTCTTCATTATCAAATATTAAACCTGAGTTTAGTATATTTCAAGATATTCAAGACGTTATTACCAGAAAATCGTATTTGCACGACAGATAGATCAATATTGTATGTAAAAAACGATCAAAATTCAAACAAACAATTTCTGAAAATTTCGAGAATTTTCGAAAATTTTATGACGATCGTTCAATTTTTCCAAATTGAACTGATTAATCAGTCTCGCTTCCTCGATCTCGTTTGTGGCTCAAATATTCTTTCACCGACGAAACAAACAGAACTGAACGATCTATGGATCGCTTAGTAAGCAACACTGTTATTACAATGCGACTGGCTTGCACTATCGTGACTGGCTTCGACAATAATTGTTCACAGACAATCTCCGCGGCATTAAATTTTCTCACTGCGTCGTTGAAAATTCTCTTTTGTTAACGAATCACGAGATGTGATCTACGAGATTAAATATCGTTGAGTTTATATTGTGTGTTCATCTGATAATTCCAAGGTTGGAAAGATGTTTAACTTGGTGCATTGAAATTTACGAGATTTTAACGATTTTTAGTTGAAGTTTTAATTGAAGTGATGTGCAACTAGCACTGATGAATTAGTATCATTCTCTGAACCAAGGATTTGTATAGATTTTGTTGCGTTAAATATTCACCTTTCAAGAGTTGACTTGACGAGTCTTATCTTAAAGTAAATTCAATTCTCTTGATAATAACGTAACATGTGTATATTTTCAACAATTACCGGCGATAATGAGGTCATTTGTTAAAACAGACTTGAAATACTTTAAAAACTCCAAGTTCGACGTGTGAAACTGAAAAACTCCTCGAAAATCGAAAACTCGGAAATTCAATATACAGAAATTAGCGATTCGAAATGCAAGAAAACAAAATTGAAAGAAAAATTGTAAAATTCAGAATATTTAATCTGCAGTCGTGTACAGATTATCTATCAACGCTACAAAGAATTCAGAAACAAGAATTTAAAACCTATTAACGCTAGGAAAAAGTTAAGAAAAAAATATCAACGCTTGAAATTTCGCGAAAAGTTGCAAACAGTAAGTAAAAGAGTGCCTCTCACATTTTACACAAACGAAGGAATAAATATAATACGATAATCACGAAATCGAAATTTTGCAAGCGTTCGCGTTGAGGACAGCAAAATTAATCTTGCCTACTCTTTATATCTCTAGCCACGTTACTCGATACCGAATAATGGTAACGATCGTCTTGTAACGTGTATGATTGATAAACTCCAGTTACGCCAGGGACACGCATTCGTCGCGTTCTTCTGATTGCGTCACGTTAATAGCAATAATTATACGAAGATAACTTCAACAAAGGTCACGAACTTTCGTGTGGGTGAACGATATTCGCGGGGAACTCTACACGCACATGGCGTGACATTCTCTGTCAGCTATCCTAAAAAAAAAAAGAAAAGGAATTAAAATGAAAGGGAGGAAGAACTTGTCATTTAGAAATTTCTGAAAGAGGAACTTTCTGTGCAGAAGAATTTTTCTGAGGAAGACATTTGCTCTATGGAATATATTTCGAGAGAAAAATTAATCGAACATTTGTATAATGTATTAATGTATTGTAGAAATTTTGTAGAAATTTTGATAGTTCTAGTCTTAGAAATTTGTCAAATTGTTGTTTCACTATTCCAAGATTCTTGGAATAGTGAAATAATGATCATAATGATTTTGAAGAGAAACGATTCACAATTTCAGAATGGAACAAATAAGAGCTATTAAAGAATCATGTCATCGACAGTAATCCACGTGTATATATGGCACGTATTTAAAAATCGAATATCGGCAGACGTCGACAAATGTATCAATGAGATTAAAAAAAAATAATCCTCATTCCCTATTTATACTTAAATTCAATCGGCTAAGGAGCAAATGTTGGAAAAATACCGACGTCTAAATCTAGCTTTGTTTTCCGTTTTATTACAAAAATGACGAACGTTTTTACATTGCAGTAAAAATAATGGCTAATTCTAATCGATCTACAAATTTACACTTGCACGCAAAACAAAATTTATGGTCACGCATGTCACATTGGCCAAGCTAGCTGACCAACCGATTAACATCGATAATACTTTTCTAGTATTTGTATAATGTAATTGTACTGTTACAACAATTGTACTATTCTATAGAAGCTGTTGTACGAAAAATTTCAGGAACATCGACAGTAAAAAAAAAAAGAAAGCACTAATTTTCGTCGTTGACTACTCTCGAGTTTCTAATTTTTATTTAAATATAACCATTGACTCTTTCATCGGCCATTGTCAAAAATCAATGACGATAATTTGATTGCTGATTTTTATGCAAATTCATATTTTTATTAATACAACTGAAGAAGTAGGAATTGAACAGAAATTTGTTTTCTACGCTTTGAATATTCTATATATATATTATATATATATATAATATTTAAAAAACATATATGTATACATTAATAATTAATGTAAACATATAAACATACATTATACATATGTTTATATACAATGTTTAAAAAACATATATATATGTTTATACATAATGTTTAAAAAACATATATATATATATATATATATATATATATATATATATTTATATATGTTTTATTCGTGTGCTGCTTTGTACCTTTATGTTTCTCAACTACAATTGCATAAAAATCCGCAATCATGATGATAATGAATGCACGAAGTTTGACGAAGTTTTACTCGATTTACGCTAATATTGCACGTTTTTTTTTTTGGAAGACTAAGGATTCTTTGCTAGAGATCAAGGTAACAGACACTTCGTTGTGAATATTTCACTATAATCTTTCCACCTCTATGACGGAATTTCCGCTCTTCCTCGACTTTATGCTCGATCGTCGTAGCATAGTGCTCCTTAAAGTTTCACCACGAAGCGACGCTCTCATCGAGTTCCTCGCGCTGCACGTGGAAAGTGATCGGAACCTAGGCGGTATCTCTTCCTCCTCATCTTTCCTGCGAAAATATGAAAACGAAAAGTGTTGAATTCGTTATTATTTAAATTTAAAGTTATTATTTGCGGATAATTTAATTTAATTTAATTCCTCACTTTCTCGTTTAAAAACACTTGAGAAAGAAAATTACTTTCTTCCGTGATTTTATCATTACAAAGATTCCAAAGACAAATGAAAAAAATGGAAAATTTATGCTCAACGGAGGCGATGATGAAACTTGATTAATTTCGTTTTCTTTTCCTAAAAAAAAAAAAAAAAAATTTAAGACACTTGGAAGAGAAAAGAGAAACAATCCAATCCTGCTTCTTTCTTTTCCGTGACTTCCTCGAGAATTGAGGAAGAAGGAAATATATAATCCAACGTCGTATCGGGATCATCTATCATCCAGGATCAGGATCTAAAGGAAAACTCGAGAGTCTTGAAGTTTGCAACTGCACGACCTGCAAATATTTCTGAGAAAAAGAAAGGAGATTTAAAGTTCCCGTAAAGGTGATTTTACCTTCCGATACAAGGGAAATCCCACATCTTCTGATCTCTCCCGAAGTCCTCGCCGTCCTGCAGCGTCTGCGGAAGATCCTTGTCAAGCGTTTCCGGTAAGAACAGAGTCAAAATACCGCCTATAATTCCAAGCGTGCCCAACACGAGGAGAGGCAGAATCGACGAAACGACGTCGAGGTATACCACGTACGGCGCGAGGATGCTAGCAACGTATCCCATTATGTGTATCAGAGCTACACCCTGAGCTCTGACCACAGTTGGCAACACCTCAGCTGCGTATTGGAGGCCGATATTGTACGAAATATTTATCCAGAATCGACCAAGAATCGCCAGAGAGGCTGTGTAAATATCTGAAAGAGGACATTTCCCGTATTACCGTCTCGTACTTTGCGAAAGAATTTGTTTTAGAAAAATCTTCGAAGAAACTACTTTTATGATTGGATTTGTCTAATTATCTACCGTTAAGGATCACTGTTCCTCGATGTATATCCGTAATATATAGTATATAGTATATATAGTATAGTACAGTATAGTATAGTATATAGTATAGTAAGTATATGTCTGATGTAGTATAATATATAGTATAGTAAGTATATGTATAATGTAGTATAGTATATAGTATAGTAAGTATACGTATAGTACATAGTATATAGTATCGTAAGTATAGTATAGTATAGTACATATATAGTATATAGTATAGTAAGTATATGTATAATATAGTATACTATATAGTATAGTGTAGTACATAGTATATAGTATAGTATAGTACATAGTATATAGTATAGTATAGTACATAGTATATAGTATAGTATAGTACATAGTATATAGTATAGTATAGTACATAGTATATAGTATAGTATAGTACATAGTATATAGTATAGTATAGTACATAGTATATAGTATAGTATAGTACATAGTATATAGTATAGTATAGTACGTAATATATAGTATAGTATAGTACATAATATATAGTATAGTATAGTACATAATATATAGTATAGTATAGTACATAGTATATAGTATAGTATAGTACAAAGTATATAGTATAGTATAGTACATAGTATATAGTATAGTATAGTACATAGTATATAGTATAATATAGTACATAATATATAGTATAGTATAGTACATAGTATATAGTATAGTATAATACATAGTATATAGTATAGTATAGTACATAGTATATAGTATAGTATAGTACATAGTATATAGTATAGTATAGTACATAGGATATAGTATAGTAAGTATATCCACTTGGGGTTCGAAGGACCAGCCCTCGACCTGAACTTTCTGATCTTTCATTGTGATCTGACCGTGTCCTTCGATCTCATTGTGCCCTTCTCGATCACATGATTGAGAACGTAAGGCATTTTATGACTATTGACAAGGTCAGATCCATGAAATAATTTCGGGAATTGCCAATTGTAATTTCTGTTCGAGAGACTGTTCATCCAGCTTCGATTTGTATTCTAAATAGCTGATGTGATATAAGAGTGACGATGATGAAAAAAGATATACAAACGATTAGAAACAGCTGAAGCCCAGATGCTGAATACACCGGAGACAACGAGGGAACCGCACGCGAGCCACCTTCTGCCCCATCGATCAAGAACCAACGTGAGAAACGTGTCGGCGGGCAACTCGGTTGCTGCAGCGATTGTAAATGTGACGAACACGTTCAGGCCTAGATTATCAACGTTCCGTACGTGACCGTCGAACACCAAAGAAATCGCCATCCTGTGTTAAAAAAAAAAAAAAAAAACAACAATTCGATACGATAAAATGAAGCACGATATCGCGTTTCGCACTGGATGCGAATTCTTCGCTTGGAGGGATTGACATTGAATCAAACGGAATGTTCTTGCATCGTGCAAACGACGAGTGAGAAATATTTGCATAATGCGAGGCATTCTGAAGGATGCAATCTGAATTTCGAAGTTAAATTGAATATTATATATTAAATTGAATAAATAAATTAAATTGAATTGAATAAATGAATTAAATTGAATTGAACAAATGAATTAAATTAAATTGAATAAATGAATTAAATTAAATTGAATAAATGAATTAAATTAAATTGGATAGTATATATTAAATTGAATAAATGAATTAAATTAAATTGAATAGTATATATTAAATTGAATAAATGAATTAAATTAAATTGATTAAATGAATTAAATTGAATTGAATAAATAAATAAATTAAATTGAATTGAACAAATGAACTAAATTGAATAAATGAATTAAATTAAATTGAATAGTATATATTAAATTGAATAATTTGACCAGTACGTACCAGATAATGATAAATAGAAGAGTAATATTCCGTAGCCGTGGCGTTTTAAATAGATCTAACACAGAATACGTTTTATCTGCTTCCTCCTCTTTGCATATTCTGGCACAGGTATCCTGTTGTTATCAAAGTTTAATTGATCAGGCTCCCTGGCCCTTTATAAATTTATACGGATTTATTTTTACGAACAAAAGTTTGGGCAAAAATTTGATTTGCACGGAACAATTATCTCTCGGGATTTTGATCGATTTTATAAAATGGACGATCTTCTCGGTACCGTGTATCGATATTAATAACAGTTGGAAGAGAAGCATGTTCCTAGCCTGGTATGGAAATAATGAGATATCGTTCCATCGAGATTTCTTTGTAAACTGGAAAAATTCAAAAGGATTTCCTTACTCGGAATCGTTTGTAGATGTCGTCAGGCACCTTGGTGCCGTTTATTCGCTCGAATTTGCCCAGGATCTCGATAGCCCTGTCTACTTGACCTTGGCTGACCAACCATCGAGCACTCTCCGGGATCAACCACGGCGTCATTACGGCCACAACAAGAGGGACCGAAGTGGCGATGCAGGTCATCCTCCAATCAGCCAAGAAGTACGCAATCCAGGGTAAAATGCACGCTGCAAATGTGAAGAACATCGCTATCGACATGTTCGCTACGAATGTCCTCCATTTTGGTCCGACGTATTCCAACACTGAAATAAAAAAAAAGGGACGTTTGCAAAAATAGTATTCTACAAAGGAAGAATAGAGCAACGTGCAACGTTAGTAAAGAAGAAACATTCGAGTAAGATACATACAATAGGCTGAATGATGAAAGAAATTTAGCAAATTAGCATTCTAATGTTAAAACGTTCTGAGAATTCCCTGATAATCTTTATGAGTTAAATTTCTAGGAGCAAATGGTAGAACTACGTCAATTAAGTTAGTTGCAAAGAAACGGAGATTTCATTAGAATGAAAGAATCGACATTACATAAGTCGAACGTGAACGTGCTTTTTCTTTAGAGTATTTATAATATTCATTATAGACAAGGACCTGTGCGAGATAGATGATTAACCTCTTGCGCTGGAATGACGTACCACGCACGTCAAAAATTTGTTATCTCAAATTGCAACAGTTTTAAGTATATTTAAATGTAAACCGAGGCAAAACAAATGATAAGTTTATTAGTTCTTAATAATTTCGATCCAGCGATATCACACCGACGAGTTGAAAAGGAAAAGAAAGCGACGAATTATTGTATATACGGTTCGGTCACTCGTTATGGTTCGCGAACCAGTTGCCAGCGCAAGTGGTTAACAGTTCGAGACAAAAACCTTTCTGCACAAGGCCAAAAGCAAGTGTCTTCTCAAATTATTTTCTTATCTGTAAGTGCACTTATTCTAACTAAAGATTTCGCAAAAATAACAATGTCTATTGTAATCGAGATATATCTGAAGACGTTTGCAGTATAAATCTGTTTTTGTACTAAGAGAGACGAAGATGACGAGAAGTTATGTTGAATAATAATTAAACCGACCTTCGAACGAATTTCGTAATTTCACGAACACGTGGGTGAGATTAGTGTCTCGTGATGCACGTCCAATTATTTAGAAACGCGGTTGTAATTCTTTAATCGCGTAGCAGGACAAGATGTGGGAAATTTATCAGCAGTGAACAACGTGTTTGTAGTTGCCGCAAAATAGGGAGTAATTGTTCTTAATGAAGCAACCGTGTTGGTCATTTAATGCTGGTTCTAATCAAGGATCACCTTCAATTAATCGTAACTAACGGTTTCAATATAATTGCTGTCCAGGTTCTCCTTATATATGGTACTAACCATGTCAACGCCATATCAATCGACTTTTTATTTCAGATTCTTGTTTCACTTCGTACCTTTAAATTTTGTTTCTTGCTACCTGGACAATATTGAATCTGTGCAAATACTGACAATGCTAGCAACAGTCTACATAAAAGTGGACTGTGAATAGTTAGTCATAAAGGCAAGATCCAATAATTGGTCATCTATGCTCCTTCCTCTTCCACTTGACGATGATAACCAAATATATATATAAGGACATGCTTTAGAGACATTTGACAGCATAAAACATTCTAAATCACTATAGATTCTGTATCATTAAAAGCATCAAACATTCTACATCATATTCAAGAACATTAAACATTGTAAATCATTCTATATCATTCTATTTCATACACGACCACGACTGTAAGGGAATGAACTCTTCTAAATTATAAGCGTGTCGACTCCATTACACGGAATCCAGCAGTATACTAAATTCAGATATTTCGTCTTTACAATTATTAAAAATTGAAAAATGATTAATACGATATCTGAAATTTTTTTCCATACCACAAACATCAATATATAATTCTCTCGTAGGACGAAATTCTAACAAACTCTTCGACCATTATCTTGCGTGAAAATGTTAATCAAGCGATCGTATCTCGAAAATCTGGGTCGTTTGTCATCCTCCTTTTTTTTTCTAATGTCATATCATTCCCCTTGCATCGCCATTAAAATTATTCTCTTGGCAATATTGAGATAGAGCGACAGAGTAATCAAGAAGAGACGTTATTCTCGTAGAAACGGCACTGAAAGGAGAAGACGAAGAAGGAGAGAACCTTTCCTCAGACCGCTCGTTTCATCACTCTGGCCTATCAAGGTTTATTGCCTTCAACGTAACATTATTCGCGTAGGAAAGGCATTCGCCTTCCTCGCAGGTGTTTCCACCGTTCCGTCACCGTGCAATATCGCGCTGGCCGCTCGATCAAAAGCCAAAGCGAACAAAGATTTCACGTGACACGGTTAGCCAAAGATAAATTACAAACGATCGTGTGTTATTAATAACAATAATCTGACCGATACCTCGCGTCTTTGCTGCGCGATCAATCGAGCACCGTCCAAACCAAGGACACCGTTAGCATTTCGAAACTGATCGACTATTCCTCCTCTCTTCGTCCCTTTCCTCTTCTTCTTCTTCTCCTCTCTTTCGTGTAATTAGCTTTAGCGTTCGAAAAGCGGCTCGCGAAAGTCGTACTTCATTTGTCGAAGCGTATCTGCGAACTTGAGGTCCCGAAAATCTATCGCGAAAGTTTACAATGCATTCGAGTAACAATGAGCTTGCTTGTGAGGTGTTAAAAATTTTTAAAATTTTATTCGATAGTCACCAGTTTATAAAAATATAAAATCACGTAAGAATCCGCAGGATAATTTCATTGACACTCGTGCACAAACAGAAGAAAGTTTCAGTAAGAAATGGAAACGCGAGAAACTCGTTACAGATTTTAATGGATGAAACAAATTTATAAAAATTTTTAAATTGTACTCCGTTAGGCTGTAAAAAGGTGAAGTTGCACAAGAGTCTGCACGCCACTTGTTAGCAGCCAATGAAATATCAAAGTGTTTCATATTACACTTTCACGGTAAATCTTTGAATTTCATAAACCAGTGCGTTTGCATACTTCCACGTCATTTCTGCTATTATCTGTAATTTACATACAAATTTGTATTACAGTTGAGTCAATTTTATGCAATTAAACGAGTTAGTCGAGTGCGTTTCTGCTTCAATAGGCTAATAAAACTGAGAGGCCAGGAAAGGTATGTGTTATTGATACTCTACGCTAGACTCGGAATGTTTAATAAGAATTTCCTGGAGTTACAATAAAGAAAATATAGTAAATACGAAGTATGAAATACTGAGCGATCACGGTAAGAGACTTCAAAGATCAAATTGACCTCGAAGTTAACTTCTAAAATTAGACAATTCGGTTCATTAATTAATTAATGAACCACCTGCTTGCTCGCGAATCTCATCGACTTGGCCTTAGTTTCGTAGGACAAATGGCCAATTTTTTTCTGCCTCGACTTGAGTCATCGAGTCACGGTTCATGCACACCACCTGAGTTTCGTTGGTCTCGATTTTCACAATTAGAATGCTGTCAGCGGGACACAAACTTGCTATTCGATGAAGGAACAGCGTTCCAATGACTCGTTTGACGAACTATCTACCTGCTAGTTAATGTTACGTTAACCCTTTCGCCATTTGTAAGAGCAGAATTGATTATCCTCCAGAAAAATACGCGAAGAATAATCCGAATAACGAATAAACTGTGAATTTCTGAACAACTGACCGTCCCTATTGCATTTCTAAATTTTAGAAACGTGATTTTATATAATCTGACATTGATTCTGAGAACAATTTAAAAATGTTAAACGATTTATTATAATGTAGAAGGTATTGTATTAATTATTTTATATTGCGATACGACGTTTCAAAGTATCCGAAACAAATTTATTACAGGAGAAAATGTTCCTTAATATTTACAAGTGCTCGTAGCAACTTGCAAGTCTATGTATGTGCATACATGAAGATTTATCGCCGTGAAAGCGTTTGCTGCGAGATTATTATTCACTGATAACCTTCACTCTCTGCTTGGAAGCGGAAGTTTATGGAAAGCTTGATATATTATGGTTGTTCAGTAATTAAGTGCAGTTTTAAGCAACTGCACCTTCTGCAGTCAGGATATTGTCTCTGGGGGAAAGTCACAAGTTGATTTTCATCTAGAGAAGGAAATTGGACGTAATTTTTAAATATTTTTACATGGTCGACAATTCGTTATGTTTCTATCTTCAATCACCATTCTCGAACAATAGAAAAAAATGATCTAAACTTGAGTCCTAGTAAAAATTTATGACCTCGTGTATACTCGTGCATATTTCAGTGCCGTTACGTTGAAGGAAGTAACTAACACATAGTAGCGTGCGTTTTGTTGCAAAATTCATGCACTTGAAGAAATGTCAGTCGTAAATCAAGCGTGGCAATAGAGTTGCGGTGTCTCGATGGAAGTTACATTGTAATTTGCATTTTAAAATCTTCTTGCTTAACTTCAAAATGCTAAACATAGTCTTCGAATGTAAATCACATAGTACAATCATCTCAAAAAAA